>NC_037672.1:91780403-91972614 GCF_003255815.1 Theropithecus gelada | reverse complement strand
GATTCTCTTGCCTCAGCCTCCAAAGTGCTGGGATTATAAGCGTGAGCCACTGAGCCCAACCAAAAGCTACCACATTTAAGCAGTACTATAGTCACACATTACAATGTACTGAACATTAAACAAAAAAAAAATGGTATAGAGATGAAACTATGCCAGAGCACATGACATGAAAAGAAGAAAAACTTTTCCGTTTGTATGTATAAAATGAGCTTAATATCAATAATCAACAGCACAGCCAGAACTGTGCACAAAAGAGAAAACTACTGACCAGTCTTATCAATGTAAAACTTCTAAATAAAATGTTAAGAAACAAATCCAGTGGCACAAAAGAATGATATACCATGACCAAGAAGAATTGCATGACGAGTGTAAGAATAATTCAATATTTGGGATTTTATTAATATAATTTATCATATTATTAGGTTTGTGCAAAAGTAATTGTGGTTTTTTTCCATTAAAAGTAACTAAAAGTAATGGCAAAAACCGCAGTTGCTTTTGAACCAACCTATACAGCACACCTAAGGAGAAAAACCACATGAACATCCCTAGAGATGTTGAAGAGCCGTTTGACAAATTTCAACTTCTAGTATCAATTTTTAAAAATCCTCAATAAAATAGGAATGTGTGTGTACTTCCTTAACACAATAGCACTTAGTCTCAAATCCAGCCTTGTGCTATACGTGGAAATCATTCCAAATAAAATCTCAAAAAGGGCCGGGCGCAGTGGCTCATGCCTGTAATCCCAGCACTTTGGGAGACCAAGGCAGGCAGATCACTTGAGGCCAGGAGTTCAAGACCAACCTGGCCAACACAGCAAAACCCCGCCTCTACTGAAAGTACAAAATGGTGCCACATGACCGTAATCCCAGCTTCTTGGGTGACTGAGGCACGAGAATTGCTTGAACCCGGGAAGCAGAGGCTGCAGTGAGCCGAGATTGTGCCACTGCCTTCCAGTTTGGGCAACAGAGCAAGATGGTCAAAAAACAAACAAACAAACAAAAAACGGGAAAAAAGAAATAATGCCCACTACTATCATCACTGGCATTTCATACTGTTCTGGTGACACTAGTCAATTCAACTAAGTGAGAGGCAAACATTAAAAGTACTATATTAAAATTATAAAAGAGGAGTTGAAATCATCACTGTTGGCTGCTGATTGTATACTGAAAACCCAAGAGAATCAAGTGAAAACCTACTACATAAAACATGAGAATTTACCAAAATTATCAGTTACAAAATTAATTCACAGAAATAAAAAGCTTCATAAGTAAAAACAAGATATACTCATTTATGACACCAACACAAAAGATGAAATTCTTTAAGATAAACTTAAAAATAGATATACAAAAGTTGGATGAAGAAAACTCTAAAATGCTCCTGAAGAATACAAAAATGTTTACTTTTCTCTTTAGGTGTTTAATATACCTATGGTTATTTTTCCAAGAGGTATGAATCTAATTTTATTTTTTTTCTATATGAATATCAATATATGGCTTCTAGAACAAAAGGGTCCCCAAACCTCATTGATTTGTAATGCCTGAAAATTTTTTCCCAATTTAATCTGTACATTTAATGCAACCACAAGGTGATTCTGAAGTTTATATGGACAAAAATATATATTAATATATCCAGAATATTTCTGAAAAAGAATAATGAGGGAGGCTAGCCACACTAGAGACAGCCTCAGTACTTAAAACAGTGTAGTAGTCCTCTGTGAGGACTGATCAATAAAACCAAGTAGAAAGCCCAGATATAGTCCGAAATAGGGATTTTGTTTATCATGACAGTGGCATCTCAAATCAGTGCACAAAGGTGGATGTTTGGTAACCATCGAGAAGAAAATAAAGTCGGATCCATATCTTACTCCTTACATCAGGAAAAATTACAAATGGATCAAAGATACAAATGCATAAAATAGAACCACTAAAGTGATCAAGAAACATGAGGCCGGGCGCGGTGGCTCAAGCCTGTAATCCCAGCACTTTGGGAGGCCGAGACGGGCGGATCACGAGGTCAGGAGATCGAGACCATCCTGGCTAACACGGTGAAACCCCGTCTCTACTAAAAAATACAAAAAACTAGCCGGGCGAGGTGGCGGGCGCCTGTAGTCCCAGCTACTCGGGAGGCTGAGGCAGGAGAATGGCGTGAACCCGGGAGGCAGAGCTTGCAGTGAGCTGAGATCGGGCCACTGCACTCCAGCCTGGGCGGCAGAGTGAGACTCCGTCTCAAAAAAAAAAAAAAAAAAAAAAGACACATGAGAATATTTTTTAACAACCTGGGGATGGGAAAGGCAATACATATAAAATTCAAATACTCTTCAGGCCAAAAGACCATAAGACAATAGAAAAACTGCAGGAAATAACGCCACATGTCACAAAGGGCTAATTTCCTTAATATAGCTACATAGGTCCTACAAATTCTGAGAAAAACCTTAAAAACCCAATAGAAAATAATGCAAAGGATATGAACAAAGAGTTCACAGAAAAGGAAATACAGACATATAAAATTTAGCATATAAAAATGCTTAGCATTCCCAGAATATGAGAAATGCAAATTAAATCCACACTGAGATCAGGTGTCAGAGAGCAAAGATCCAGATGTTTTCTATAAAGTGCCGGCTGAAAAGGCTGTGGGAAAACAGACTCGCTGTTTTCTGGTAGACATATAAATTGATACAAATCCTACTGAGGAGATTTCAATACCTGTTAAAATTAGAAATGTGTATTTCATTTGACCCAGAATTTGCACCTTTGAGGGTTTATCCTACAAACCCATATAAATGGGAAAAGATATGTGTATAGGTTATGGATGGTAGCATTGTTTCAACAGCAAAAGGATGTATACTATTTAATTTTCATACTGAAGAATTGGTTTTAAAAATTGTGATACACTCAAACTAAGGAATACTATGCAAGTATAAAATGAAGGAGGACACGTTTTGTGTACTGATGTGGAAAGATTCTAAATATATATCCTTATGTGAAAAAATAATATATATGTAAATGTATATAGTATGCTATCATTTGTGTAAAAGTAGCAACACAAGAAAATATATTTGAACTTCCTTGTGTATGTGTTAAATATCTTGGAAAGGACACAAAATAAACTAATAGTAGTTTTTCTGTCGGGAGGGAAATTGGTGGCTTGCAGACAAGATGGAAGAAAACTTTCCAAAATCTTTCGATTTTGAACCACGTGAACATACTGACTATTGAAATATGAAATAAATAAAAATTATAGGATATTGCCATGAATTGTGCAGTAAATTTGAAAATAAATTTAAAATAGGCAATTCTCTAGGTAAATGTAAGTTATCAAACATTTCAAAAAGAAAAGGAAATTCAATCAGTAATCACGTATCTACCTGCTTTTAAAAGCAGCATATCTGGACTATGTTACAGGACAGTTATAGTAGCTAACTAACCAATATAAACTATTCCCGAGATAGGAAAGACAGCCAAAGCCCCACTCCTTAACTCATTTTATGATGTTAGTGTAACCTTTATACTAAAATCAAAGAGAATAGAAAATTATAAGCCAGGCTCCCTTTTGAACATAACAGGATAAATGCTGAATAGAATATAAGGAAACCCAAACCAGAATATGTATTTTAAATGCCTTGTGACAAGTAGGAGGGCCAGATGTATTTTTAAAATAAAAATTAGAAGGCCGGATGTAGTGGCTCACGCCTGTAATCCCAGCACTTTGGGAGGCCGAGGCGGGAGGATCATGAGGTCAAGAGATGGAGACCATCCTGGTTAACACAGTGAAACCCCGTCTGTATAAATATAGAAAAAATTAGCCGGGAGTGGTGGTGGGGGCCTGCGGTCCCAGCTACTCGGGAGGCTGAGGCGGGAGAATGGCGTGAACCCGGGAGGCAGAGCTTGCAGTGAGCCGAGATCGCGCCACTGCACTCCAGCCTGGGCAACGAGTGAGACTCCCTCTCAAAAATAAATAAATAAATAAATAAATAAATAAATAAATAAATAAATATAAAAATTAGAAAATACACAAATTAGAAAAACATTTTTGAGATAGAAAAAAATATGTATACTTTAAATATCCCATGCTTTATACACACATACACACTCATTTCCGATAAAGACCCAGATGTGGAAAGCAAATCCTTAATACATTTAAAAGAGGATAGAAATCCATTAATTACTTCAAGAGGAAGAAAAGTTTCTTATACTAAGAAGAAAAGAAGCATAGATAATAAAGGAAAATTTGAGAAATGTGACCACATTAACCTTTTTAAATTCTATGCAAGAAAACAGCATAAAGTTTTCCTAAAAGCCAGAAACCAGAAGAATATATTTACAACATATAGCTGACAAAAAAGATTGGTATTCAAAATATTATTTATTTATTTATTTATTTTTGAGATGGAGTCTCACTCTGTCACCCAGGCTGGAGTGCAGTGGCGTGATCTTGGCTCACTGCAATCTCCACCTCCCAGGTTCAAGCGATTCTCCTGCCTCAGCCTTCTGAGTAGCTGGGATTAGAGGCGCCCACCACCATGCCTGGCTAATTTTTGTATTTTCAGTAGAAATGGGGTTTCGGCATGTTGGCCAGGCTGGTCTCGAACTCCTGACCTCAAATGATCCACCTGCCGTGGCCTCCTAAAGTGCTGGGATTACAGGCTTTAGCCATCGCCCCTGGCTGTATTTTTTAAATATAGACTTACAAGTTCAAAAGGCAAGCACTATAGAAAAGTGGACCAAAAATGTTGACAGGCATGTCACAGAAGAGTAAGCTCAACTGGCCTACAGACACTTCAAAAGTAACTCAATTGCACTGGTAATCAAGAAAATGAAAAGGTATACAATTTTTCACCCAATGAATTGGAAAAAAAAACTGTGAAACTACTTGCCACCTGCTGGCAAGAATGTTGGGAACCAGTTTATCTCATTCACCACAAAAGCATAAATTAGTATAACCATTTTGAATCATGTTTTGAAAATATCTAATAATGTTAAATCTGCACATACCCTGTGACCACATAATTCCATCTCGCCCTGTGTACAAAATGACATTTATAAGAAAATTCATTGCAGCACTGTTTGTAACAGTAACAAATCAAAAACATTTTGAATGTTTATCCACATTGAATACAATTTTATATAGTCATATCATGAAATACGCTAATATACAGTTAAAGGAATGTATTTGATCTATAGTATACATACCCATATCGATAAACTTTGAAAACATAATGTTTAACTAAAAAATCCACATACATATGATCTCCTTTCTATCAAATGGTAGAATACATAAAATAACATTATAGGTTGTTTATGTGCATGCATATATGACCAAAATTTAAACACATGGAGAAAACAGGAATATACCCTTCTACTGTGATTGCCTCTAAGGAATGAGAGAGGACCAAGAAGATGAAGGGGGTGGGCTTCAACTGTATCTGTAATGTTTTATTTATTTTTAAAATGTCATGGCCAAATTTTAATATTTGCCATGTCTGGGTTGTGGGCCTGTGCGTATAATTCCCTATTCAAGTCTCTGAAAAGAGATGAGACCCTTGCCTTGTCTGGTTTCTATTCAGATGCAGAAGCTCTTATACTGAATCTCCACAGCCCAGTGATTTGGGCCATATTACCTGTGCCCAGTGTGCTAACTGCAGACCTCCTCTGGGACTTTCCTTCTCTCATTCTGCCCACCTGTCATAACATTTTATTTCTCCATGTTGGACCTATTAATGTCATCTTACAAAAGGCCATTTGCTGTGACCATACCAAGAAGATAGCATATTTTCTGCCACACTCAGTTTCCTCCAAGCAAGCAAGGCCTGTCCAACCTCCATCCGTGGTCACCTGAGATGGGCCTGTGTCCCTCATTCTCTGCCTATAGCCCCTGCTATGAAGTGGGTCTTCATTGTACCCTGAGCCATTACTGGCATTGAGTTTTGAGTTACAGAACTGATTCTTTCTCATTCGCATTTCTAGATTTCCTCAATATCCAACAGCAGAGCAAAATGACACACATACTCTTACCTAGTTTCTAGTTTTGACTCTACTTTTACCCACAGTTAACGTTTACTGACAGTTGGAAATTTAAACTATAGGTAGCTTTGTTTTGGTTTGACCTAAATGAGTAGTTTTGATATGAGTTTGATATTTTGGCTATTCTACTCTTTCCTTTGTTTCCAAAGAACAAAGACACTGCAGCAGCAGGTATTTTTCTTTGTTTGTGTTTTTAATGAGTCTAACCTAAGTTCCTGAGGATCAAGTTTATACTTTACTGCCTTTGATGCAAAGGTTATAATGAGCAACTCAAATACAGGACTCCAGACTGGGCGTGGTGGTTCACACCTGTAATCTCAGCACTTTGGGAGGCCAAGCCAGGCTGATCATTTGAGCTCAGTAGTTCAAGACCAGTTGGGCAGCATGGCAAAACCCCATCTCTATAAAAAATACAAAGAAACTAGCCAGGCATGGTGGCACGCCTGTAGTTCCAGCTACTCAGAAGACTGAGGTGGGAGGACAGCTTGAAGCCCAGGAGGTCAAGACTTCAGTCAGCTGTTATCGAGCCACTACACCTCAACCTGGGTGACACAGTGAGACCATGTCTCAAAATAAATAAATAAATAAATATATATATATATATATATATATGTAGAGAGAGAGAGAGAGAGAGAGACTCCATTGGCTTGGCAGAATGCACCTTGGAGTGAGTGCAGTAGTCTCCATATGTTAGAGCTGAAATCCTTTCAGGAGAAACATATTTCTGAAATTATAATGAAAGTTGTTGGAAAATATGATCTAACACAAATATATCTGATTTACAGCTTCACATAAAATACATAGTTGGGATATAATGATATTTTAGAACTAGAAAAGACAAGAAATAATATACTCTTTTAGTTGGTTAAAGTCTTTATAAGTACTTCTCAGAAATATTGAAAATGTCCACAAATATATTGAATTACCTCTTGTCTCAATAGACGTTCTGCCTGATTTCTGGTAATGTTTCTATGGTACCACCTGTAAAAGCAATAAAAATGATTTTTAAATTTTATATTCAATTTTTTTTAGGAAAAAACAGGGCTCCATTTCCTTCATTTTTAAGAACTTACTTCAGATCTGATCTTAGAAAGTTGAGTGTTTTTTTTTAATTCAGATAAACAATAATATATCATTATGGGTTAATTAAGTTTAATATAATTTTATGTTCAAGCCAATATCTAGTTTATTCTATCATATCTCAATTCAACTTCTAATATATACTTAGTATACATTATGAATGATTTAACTTCTTATAGATTTCCATGAAAGGTATGTGGTAAAGACCTCATCATCTTGAACAAACACAGAGTTTTGGCAAACTAAAAAAATACTTATGTCTGTCTTTCCTCTCAGAAACTTCCTACTTACATGTTTTTATAGGTGCTTTGTTACGCCTTCCAAAAATTAAAGCCCATTCTTACTTTTCTGACACTCCTAAGTGCATTACATTATATATAGTCAGTAGTTAGTAGATGTTCTCACTTTTAAGTGGGAGATAACAGGGGGAACACATAGCCATAGAGATGGAAATAATGGACACTGGGGACTCCCAAAGCAGGGAGGATCGAAGCGGGGTGAGTTGAAAAATGACTTATTGTATAAAATGTTCACTATTTGGGTGATGAGTACACCAGAAACCCAATACCCACCATTACACAATACACTGTTGTTAGAAAAAAAAAAAGAAAAAAACTTGCACGTGTACCCCCTAGATCTAAAATAAAATTTTTAAAAAATCAAAAAACAGAATACATGTAACAACCAATACATGAACTTGCCTCTGACACCCTCTCCCACCCCATCTGTCTCCTGAGGCTCCTGTCACTCACTGAGCTTCAGTCTCATTGGAATTCTTTCCTTCCCCAGATTCACCAATCCCTTTTCTGCCCTCAATCATGCTGTTTTCTCTGCATGAAACATGTCATTAAATGACTTTAGAATATCAGAAGTACACACAGTAAACATAATTAACTAATATTGTAAGCTAAACATACAGTTTGATATAATACCTAGTCAATAAGCAAATGTTGTACAGGAAGGAGAAAGAAAAAATGGTAGAACAAAAGAGAGAGAAAGGAAAACTGAAAGGCTTTCATTTCAAAACAAGACTTTAAAAAAAATTTAATGCTTCACAAATTTGCATGTCATCCTTGCACAGGGAACATGCTAATCTTCTCTGTATTGTTCCCATTTTTAGTATATGTGCTGCCGAAGCAAGCACTCAAAAACAAGATTTTTAAGAAGATTTTAAACTTAATCTAATATTGCCAGATAGAAGTATGTGACAAATTCAAGATCCTTTAAAATAATTCCGAATTCTATCAAGCAGGAAAGAGACTGAATGAATGGAACTTAGAGGATGCAAGAGCACAGTATTTCAGAATTTCATCTATTTAGATCAGATTATAAAAGTTAGAAGGGGTTTTTAAAACAAAAAATATATATAAGTAAAACTGTAACTCTTATACCTAGACAACACTGATTACAAGTAAGACCAAATGATGTGCATGAAGGAGTTAGGGACAGGAATCCTATTTACATTTTGTTTTAATCCAGCACGTCCAGCTACAGGTGAGTAGAAACATTCTGTATGTTATGTGAATACCTCTGGTACCATGTCCCAATCTTAGATTTCTGATCAATAAGTAAACAGTATTGTGTTCTTGAATTTTTGATCTAGAAACCCCATTAGATCTGAGAAGGTGAATCTGCTTCCCTTAGTAAGTGACTTTCTGTGAGAAGATTAAGGATTCCGTGTAGAGATAATGAGATAAATGAAACTCATACTTCTGTAAAGTTCAGGAATAATCAACATGTTTGGTATTTAAAATATCTATTATTTTAAGAGAATCTGGTGTATTAGATTTTTGCCTCTGATTTAAAGGGCATAATTAATTTTAAACTGGTTATTTGAAGTTGAAGATAATTTGACTCGTTTTTAAAACGATATTTATACAGTTAAAGGAACTTGATTTCCCACATTTATAAGTTTAGTTTATTAGATTTTCAGGATCATTTAAAGACTTGCATAGGGCTTTTCACAATTGTAAATTTGCCCTGTCAGGCATGTGAAGTACTTTGAAAGAAAACTGATTTTATTCAGTTTATTAATGCAAATTAAAAGTTTCCAAAAATTTAATTAACTGAGCTTATAAATCGGACTGATTGTTTAAGGATATCTAGTATGTTGAGTTTGAATTAAGCTGATTGTTCTTACTTTTTTAGATTTATATATAGTATACCAAATTTTATAAGTCGAATTTGAGGACTTTCTGAAAACTAGGTTTTTATGTTGTAATGTTGAAAATTCGGATATTTCATTTAAAGCCAAAGTAGCCATAAATCTTTCTATGCACAAAGGTTCCCCTGAAATATCAGAACTCCACATTGACGCAGCGTTCCTTCCACTATACCCACCCTCCCTCAACACACACTACCTGCTACCACCTTTAGACCTCAAGTCACTTCCTCAGACACAACCCAACATCCTCCATCTAAATTACATCCCCTGCCGTGTTTTCTTCCACAGTGCCCAATACTGTTCCTTCAAAACACTACAGTTTTTTTTTTTTTAACTTTTATTTTAAGTTCCGGGGTACATGTGCAGGATATTCAGTTTTGTTACATAGGTAAATATGTGCCATAGTGGTTTGCTGCACAGATCAACTCATCACCTAGGTATTAAGCCCAGCATCCATTACCTATCCTTCCTGATGTTCTCCCTCCCCTTGCCGCCCTCACCCCACCCCCAGCCCCAGGCTCCAGTGTGTCATAACACTACGATTTAAAATTGTATGTTTATGGGCCGGACACGGTGGCTCACGCCTGTAATCCCAGCACTCTGGGAGGTCGAGGTGGGCGAATCACGAGGTTAGGAGATTGAGACCATCCTGGCTAACACGGTGAAACCCCGTCTCTACTAAAAAAAAAAAAAAAAAAAAATTAGCCAGGTGTGGTGGCAGGCGCCTGTAGTCCCAGCTACTTAGGAGGCTGAGGCAGGAGAATGGCATGAACCCAGGAGGCGAGCTTGAGTGAGCCAAGATCACGCCACTGCACTCCAGCCTGGGTGACAGAGCGAGACTCTGTCTCAAAAATAAATAAATAAAATTGTACATTTATTTGTGGACTTAGGGTTGTTTAATGTCTATTTTTTTCTCAAGAAACTGTAAGTTCCATAACTCTGCATATTTCATGTTGTTATATCTGGTACATCATAAGTATACAATAAATACAGATGGAACAAATAAGGTTTTGAGGACTGAAGTAACAAAGGAGTGTTGAATGCCTGTAAATAATAGGCCAGGTGGACCAAACTGTAAATGTTTTTCCTGTTAGTTTCATAGTTCATGAAATAATAATAATCACTAGAATGTATTGAATATTTATTATGTAATAGATAGAATAGGTATTATTGTCTCTGCTTTTCAGATCATTCAGAGGTTTAGAGACATTAGGTAACTCTGCCCTGAACCAAAGCACTAGTCAATGCCGATGCCAGGATTTGGACCCAGGTTGCTCCCATTTATATACACATGCTCTAGTACTTAAACCTAGGGCAGTAACTTTTGTACAGTCATTAGAACAGTGCTTGGGACATAGTAAGTGATCAATAAATTTCAGCGATCAATAATGATAACGATTTTATCTGCATCTTAATAAAGCTGTTTTTAAAAATGGCAATAAAATGAAAAATTAGTTTTCTCATAATTGGAGTCGTTTTAAAAAGGATGATTTTTTTAAAAAAACTCATATATAAATCAAGGCCCAAGGAAATGAGGTAGCAGTTGTAACCCCAGAGTAGTATAATTCAGATGCTCCAACATCCACAGTATAAACAGGTTGTTATAGCCAGAGTCTAGGCCTTGTCTAAACAGGGTAATCAATGAGCAAATGAATGAATAACAAAAGGGTGGAAAGTAACATTCCTAGGTAGTGAGTATCCATTCACTAACCACCAGGCACTGTGTTAGCTACCTTCACAAATGTCTCCTTTATTCGCCTGTAAAATCCAAATTATATGAAAAAAGTCTCATTTTTCTAATTTTTCTGAGCAAGAGATTTTCATATATCTGTAAATACACACAAAATCTCCTCTGACCCGGCCTTGCAAGAGGCCTGTTTTTGTTGGTCAGCTTAAGCTCGGGATAGCAGTGAGAACTCATGAGGACGTGCTCTTGAGTAGATAGCTGTGGAACTGTTTTTTCTTTTCTTTTCTTTTCTCTTCTTCTTCTTCTTCTTTTTTTTTTTTAAGAGAGATAGGGTCTCACTATGTTGCCCAGGACAGTCTTGAACTCCTGAGCTCCAGCAATTCTCCCACCTCAGTCTCCCAAAGTGCTAGGGTTACAGGTGTGAGCCACCATGACTGGCCTCTTTTTTTTTTTTTTCCAATTTTTAAAAATTGCCATGCTAATCTCCTCTGTATCATTCCAATGTTAGTATATGTTCTGCCGAAGTGAGCACTTTGGAACTGTTTTCTAAGGAAGGTGGGTTCAGTCACCTGAGGACTTTGATTTACTGGAGATTAGAATCTCGGGAAGGGCTAAATGGCTCCAATGGAGCCATGAGGCCCAGTGAAGGTGGGAAAAGAGAGAAGAGACCCTGTGATGGCGCTGAGGAGAGTGACTGGAGAGAGAACAGAAATAGCTACTGGAGAAATCTCATAGAGTAATGTAGATGAGTCATCTGTACTGAAGTCATCTCCTTTTCTCCTCCAATAAAGTCTACATTATTCACCAAAGCTTTCGAATTCAAATTTGTTTTAGGAGAGATGTACTGAGTTAGGCCTCTAGGTGGGCTTTATTAGTAGCAAGACCAACCAAGAAGTTTCTCTCATTCAATTGTATTTGCTGCCTGGTTCTCAGAGAAGCACTTGTCTTAATGCCTCAATGCATATATTACCTACTGCCACCTGGTGGAAGCATATGCTAATTTTAAGATAAGTGCCCAAACCAGATGGAGGTGGGGGAGATGCTCAAACTGAAAATCTAAATTTATAAAAAACATATGACTAGTCTCAGTTCTACCGCTCTCTACCTATAATCTATCAATCTTCTCATCTGCAAAATGAGGGGCTAAAAAAGTGATTGCTAAGATTTCCTCCATCTTCCAAATCTGTAATTGTAACAAAAATAGATTTCAGGCGGAACTCTAGTGAACATGCCAAATGGTTCTTCCAAACTACAGCATTAGCCTAGTTCTTATCTTCAGCTATTTCTAAAACACATAAAAACATGAGCCAAAATATAGTCATTTATCTATATGGTTAAGTCCAATTTACCACTCATTGAAAATTTAATGTCATTTTTTAAAGTAAATTTTCCAGTTAAAATATACAGTAAAACAGGTACCAGATGAATGTTTGGTTTCAGACTGCCACTGTTAAAACAGAAAAAGTGGCTATACAAAACAGAACAAAAATAAGTTTAAGAAAAAGAAGTTTCTGAATCAACCATGATAAGGATCAAACGTCTCTTTATTATTAATGCTGTCAAATGTGTTACTTTCTTTTCCTTTTACAGACCCAAAACAGTATCTATACTTACAAGCTGCCAAAACGTCCCTGATGTTCATAGGTTAATCATAGGTTATATTTTGGAGAAGACTTACTCATATATTTCTAAATTAGTTATTTTGTTTTCAGTCACATAGTTGCTTGGGATTAAGCCTTCATTCCTAGAACAAAAGAAAAAGCAAAAGTCAAAATGCTTGGCATGTTTGTGGCATTATCATGGCAATAATCCTTTAAAAACCTCAAGGATGTAGGGGGAAATCAAATTCATTTTACTGATTAAATTGTTAAAAGGAGAAAAAAAAGTTTTTTAAATTTCGAACTCAACAAAAATCTCTGTACAAGAAATATATTAAGATCCCGACTTGTAACGTGAGTAGTTTAAGAGGTTTTATGACCCCACAATCTTTTCAGAGAGAAAAGGGGGCATTTAAATGATCATCTGATATCATAGTGACTGTGTTAAAAACACAGCGATTACAAAGACATTGGCTTCATTCTTTTCAATTGCTGAGGAGTATTCCATAGTATAGGTATTCTAGTTTAGCCATTTCCCTGGTAGAAGCAATGCTGTAAAGAAATCCTTGAACATGCCTTCTTGTACAGAAGTAAGAATATTTCTCAAAGATAGATAGCAAGGAGGGGAATCGCTAAGTCACGGGATATGTGCATCTTTCAGGATATGCAACAAATTGTCCTCAAAGGAGGATATACCAATTAACACACCTATCAGCATGGTAGAGGCTTCACTTTTCCTATACCTTAACCAACATTTGAAATTACAAAAAGATCTCCAAGACATATTATTGAGAAATAAGAGTAAGTTGCAGAATCATGCATAAAGTATGATAAGATTTAGGTAATGAATTCTACAAACAATACCATATATTTTGATATGTGTATGTAAGTGCATTGAAAATAATCTGAAAATGGATAACGGTATTTACTTTTGGGGAGACACTTGTGTTTGCAGGTAGTGGCAAAGTACAATTTTGATATTAATATTTGCATATTATATTTTTTAAAAACTCTATTCACTTACTGTGAAATAAAAAATTCAATTTTTAAGTCTGAGGCATGCCAATAGCATACCCGCAGATGTGGCTAATTACACAGTCCTGAACCTACTAATGCCTCTTTTTCCACTGAAAAGTCTCCATCACATGTTGAGAACTGTTAAGAGAGCCACATCACTGAGAAAATGTAGTTGGAGAGGTATGTAATTTACATGCTTATAATACTTGGATACTTAAAATATCCAAATCTTGACAAATATCAGAAATCAATGCCAGCCTTCTCTCTCAGGAAGTCCAGATATTCCTCAGAATTCTTCTCAATTCAGGACTCCAGTCAGGCATTAACCATCTGTTGCAACTGACACAATGAAACCTATCTGCATCCCAGGATCTTCTCTCTTTCTAATCTAATTCAGCAGCGACTGCAATGTTTGCTTTCAAAACTTGCCATTGTAGAAACATAAAAGTGAATAAAATACTATTTCTGTTCTTACCTTAGAGCTTAACAGGAAAAAACCGACAAATTCCCAAATGAAAGCACAAATTAGAATAAGAACCTACATTGTCAGAATTACTATTTCCATTGTACAAATAAAGAAACAAAAATTCAGAGAGGGTAAGTGACTTGCCTGGGGACACACAATAGTAAGCGGCAGCATCAGGATGTGAAGCCAGGTGTACCTGATTCTGAGACTCTGCCTGAAAACTGCCTGAAATCACTGTTCTCTCATTCTCTCACATATCTTGGGGGAGAGGGGACAGATTCCATTTCATGCAGAGGAAAGAGTTATAAGCCTGAGTCACTAAATAGTCTTCTTTGTGTTGGAGGAATTGGATACGGACTAAGACATGTAAGTGTCTTACCCCAAACGGTCTCTTGCCTTCCACCAATGAGGATTATATTTCTCCAGTATCAGGTATTCTTCTGCTCTCCTTAAGGCTAAATTACAGGGTTCTCTGGGCAGAAAATCATAAAGTGCCTTGACTTGGATCTTCTCTTCAGCAACCTCAGAGGGTGGGAGGGGAGGCAGTGGCTTTCGTTTTGACGGCTGCACACAGCCCGTGTTGGACTGTGAAAACCAAGAAATGAGTTGTTTTACAATCATTTTAATAATTTGTACTAAAAAATATAGGGATAAAGCATATTTGCCTTCTGCCTCACTTTTCTTATCTAGCTACACCAAGGCAGAAGCCAGGATGGGATAAATGTAGAAAAGGACTAACCATAAAACTCCTTTTGGATCCAGCAATACCCTCATCATTTTGTACACTTTTGAGATAACAAGCTCTCTTGCCAGCATTTCACTGGACTTTTTAATATCAAAATTCTCAAAAGATGATGTACTCTTCTTCAATAGTTTTACCTTGTTTTAAGGATTTTTTTTCTCCTTAAAAGAAGAAAAAAGGCCTTTTTCTTTGTGTGTGGTGGCAGCTCGTGCTTGGGTTTACCATACTTCCTAAGAATGCTGTTTCTCACTGAAGTGAAAATTAATCTCAGCCTCAAAATGACAGGAGCCAGAATATGTCTTTTCCCACTCATTGCCCATTTTCAAGTTCTGCTTGTAAATATAAGTAGCCTATTTTAACTGGTCTTTTCTTTTTCCTTTTACTTTCTTCTAGAACATTCCTTCACAAATTATTGAGCACTTATTTTATGCCAAGCATGATACTAGATTCTGGGTAACAAACAGCACCTCGTGAATGAAGACTCTAAAAAGACAACCTTTTCCATTCCCCTCTTGCCTGTCGAAATGATACTCACTTGCTTCTTATTTGACAATTGACTGAGCCATGGCCTGCGACGCTGGGTGTGTTTTTCTGGAAGCTCTTCATCTGGGCTCAGGCTTATCTGTGTTCTCACTTGTCTGACATTGAAAAGCAATCATGTTACAAATAATTATTTGTACAAAAGGTATCTATACATCCACTAGATTTTCACAGAAATAGTAGAAACATCCAGGTCTGTTTCCAACTCCATTTTCATTTAGAAGATTTCCTAACTCCATCTCCCTGGGCAAATTACTAGTTTTAAGAACTTAAGTTTCCTTATCCAGTAACTAGAGGTGCTAAGAGCATAGAGTTGTTATAAAATAAAATTGAAAAAACATGTCACATTCCCAGTAGAGTCTGGTGCATCTTTGGGGCATAAAACTATAATCATGGTAATAAAAACTTACTCTGTATCTGGCTCAGTGCTTGTCATTTTATATGCATTAGCTCTTTTGATGGTGTCTTTTTGTTGTAAATAGACACGGTATAGTGATTAGGAACATGAGTTTGAATCCCAGCTCCACCGTTTCATAGTGTGGCCTTGGGTAAGCAGTGTAACCTATCTAATCCTCAATTTCCTCATCGGTAAAATGGGAATTGTAAAAAAAAAAAAAAGTAGGTGGTTTTGAGAACTGTATGAATTAATAAACATAAATCTTTTAGCATAGTATCCGATATACAGGATACTCCTGTTAAATGTTAGCCTTTTTCTGTTAACATGCTGCCTTGGATTTAATTCTTACAGAGTCATTTACTGCCACTAAAGTATAAGATACACCGATAGTTTTGGGGAGATACATAACTAAGATAGGATTCTTGCCATTAAAGGGAAAAACTACATATTGGAGCACAGACCTATAAACAACATACATGAAATAAAAATTAAGTGGAGAACCATGCCGCACACGGTGGGAACACAATGGGATGAACAACTAAGTCCGAAGGACCAGGAAAGGATCCCAGATGACTTGACATTTGACCTCGACCTGAATTCAACAGGGAGAAAATGGGAGAAGGTTCCCAGGTAGAGAGAACAGCAGGTGCAAAGAGACATGGTGACTCCATAGGTATTAAAGAAACTGAATTAATTAATTTTCAAGAAATTGCCCTTGGAGTAGACTTACCGCTTCTGCACTGAACAGCAACAGCAGCAACAGAAAACCGACTGGATGGTGTTATCTGAAAAGCAGGTCATTTCTCAGCTGTTAGAAAGCCACGAGTACATGATATTGAGGGAGTCTCTAAGGGATGGGTGATACGAATTACTATAAAGCGTATGAAAGTCTCGATCATGCCTTCCTTCACTAGTGGAAGACAAATAACTGTCACTAAAGCAAAAAATAAGTTTCTGGCACCTTGGCCAGTGTGGTTTCCCTTCTCAGGCTCTTCTCCCCTGGCCTGGTTTTTGCATTTCCTCAGTGTGTGAGTGATAAATGACCAGTGTATTCTCTTTTACCTTTGTCAGGGCTAATGTTCACTAACAAATGTACAAGAGAATAGGATTCCAAAAGTGATGCTCTCCTAGGAAATCTGTTAGCAGAGATTTTGAATTAGGTCTGTCGTATATTTTTAAATTAAAATGCTTAACACATAGGCTCTTTTTAAAAATTCCATCAACATTTCAGTGGGATGGTATTTCAGTGGGATGATTCTTTTATTTATTTCTTGCAATTAAAAATTGTTCTAAACCTTAGCAGCATGTTAGAATTATCTGAGGAGCTTTTAAAATATTCTGGTGCACAGGTTATACCCTGCATACCCCACACCAAAAAAACATTAGACTATCTGGGGATGAATCTAGGTATTGGTATTTCTTTTTTATTATTTTTTATTTTACTTTAAGTTCTGGGATACATGTGCAGAACAAGCAGGTTTGTTACATAGGTATATATGTACCGTGGTGGTTTGCTGCACCTATCAACCCATCATCTAGGTTTTTAGCCCCGCATGCATTAGGTATTTGTCCTGATGCTCTCCCTCCCCTTGCCTCCCACCCCTCAACAGGCCCCGGTGTGTGATGTTCCCCTCCCTGTTGTCCATACGTTCTCATTGTTCAACTCCAACTTATGAGTGAGAACACGCAGTGTTGGGCTTTCTGTTCCTGTGTTAGTTTGCTGAGAATGATGGCTTCCAGCTTCATCCCTGTCCCTGCAAAGGACATGAACTCATTTGTTTTTATGGCTGCATAGTATTCCATAAAACATAGGCTCTTACTCTGGAATAAGTTTAAAGATAAACTGAATATTTGAAGAAAGAACTACCTAATAAGTCTAGGTTATGCCTAGACTTTCGTTGTCAAGCTTCATCATTATTTGATTTAAGTGAGATGATTTTCATTTTTAAAGTCCATAAATAAGCCAAGGGTGGTGGCTCATGCCCCAGCACCTTGGGAGGCTGAAGCAGGCAGATCGCTTGAGCCCAAGAAGTTTGAGATCAGCCTGGGCAACATGGTGGAACCCCATGTCTACCCCAAAAAGCTTTTTTAAAAAATTAGCCAGGCATGGTGGTGCATGCCTGTAGTCCCCAGTAGTCAGAAGGCCAAGGTGGGAGGATCCCTTGAGCCTGATAGACGGAGGCTGCAGTGAGCTGAGATTGCACCACTGCACTCCATTCCGGGTGACAGAGTGAGACTCTGTCTTAAAATAATAATAATAATAATAATATAAAAGACCATAAATAAATTTTGAATTTCAAAAGGATATTTTATTTTCATAGAACCTACATTTCCCCATCAGTTCATACTCATATTGACATCTGAAAATATTCTGGAGGCAGCAGAGTACCTTAGAGGTGAGCATTCACTTTGAGGGGAGACAGACCTAGGGTTTAGCCCTAGTCACCTGGCTGACTACATCTTGGATAAGTCTCTTTACTTATCTAAGTCTTAGTTTTCCTAACTGTAAAACTGAGGTAAATAGTATGTACTCCCTTTGAAAAGCCCTAGAAGGCAGAGATAAATGTCTAACTTTGTGACTTTGAGTAAACTAGTAAATGTTCTGTGTTTCAGTTTCCTCATCTGTAAAACGGGAATAATAGGATGGCTAACATGTAAGCCAATGGTGAGGACTAATTAAATTGATTCATGTAAAACACCTAGACCAATACCAGGTATATGGTAAGAGGGTAATCAAGAAGACTGATTGTAATAGGATCGTGGTGAAGAACCAATTAGATAACATCTTTTAAAGTCCCTGGAACATAAAGGGAAGTATTATCAGTCAGGATCCCAACAAGAATCAGAAGGCACATAAACAGAACCAAAGACAAGAACCACATGATTATCTCAATAGATGCAGAAAAGGCTTTTGACAAAATTCAACAGCCCTTCATGCTAAAAAAGCTCAATAAATTCGGTATTGATGGAACGTACCTCAAAATAATAAGAACTATTTATGACAAACCCACAGCCAATATCATACTGAATGGGCAAAAACTGCAAGCATTCCCTTTGAAAACTGGCACAAGACAGGGATGCCCTCTCTCACCACTCCTATTCAACATAGTGTTGGAAGTTCTGGCTAGGGCAATCAGGCAAGAGAAAGAAATCAAGGGTATTCAGGTAGGAAAAGAAGAAGTCAAATTGTCCCTGTTTGCAGATGACATGATTGTATATTTAGAAAACCCCATTGTCTCAGCCCAAAATCTCCTTAAGCTGATAAGAAACTTCAGCAAAGTCTCAGGATACAAAATTAATGTGCAAAAATCACAAGCATTCTTATACACCAATAACAGACAAACAGAGAGCCAAATCATGAATGAACTTCCATTCACAATTGCTTCAAACAGAATAAAATACCTAGGAATCCAACTTACAAGGGATGTAAAGGACCTCTTCAAGGAGAACTACAAACCACTGCTCAGTGAAATAAAAGAGGACACAAACAAATGGAAGAACATACCATGCTCATGGATAGGAAGAATCAATATCGTGAAAATGGCCATACTGCCCAAGGTTATTTATAGATTCAATGCCATCCCCAACAAGCTACTAATGAGTTTCTTCACAGAATTGGAAAAAACTGCTTTAAAGTTCATATGGAACCAAAAAAGAGCCCGCATCTCCAAGACAATCCTAAGTCAAAAGAACAAAGCTGGAGGCATCATGCTACCTGACTTCAAACTATACTACAAGGCTACAGTAACCAAAACAGCATGGTACTGGTACCAAAACAGAGATATAGACCAATGGAACAGAACAGAGTCCTCAGAAATCATACCACACATCTACAGCCATCTGATCTTTGACAAACCTGAGAGAAACAAGAAATGGGGAAAGGATTCCCTATTTAATAAATGGTGCTGGGAAAATTGGCTAGCCATAAGTAGAAAGCTAAAACTGGATCCTTTCCTTACTCCTTATACAAAAATTAATTCAAGATGGATTAGAGACTTAAATGGTAGACCTAATACCATAAAAACCCTAGAGGAAAACCTAGGTAGTACCATGTAGGACATAGGCATGGGCAAAGACTTCACGTCTAAAACACCAAAAGCAACGGCAGCAAAAGCCAAAATTGACAAATGGGATCTCATTAAACTAAAGAGCTTCTGCACAGCAACAGAAACTACCATCAGAGTGAACAGGTAACCTACAGAATGGGGGAAAATTTTTGCAATCTACTCATCTGACAAAGGGCTAATATCCAGAACCTACAAAGAACTCAAACAAATTTACAAGAAAGAAACAAACAACCCCATCAAAAAGTGGGCAAAGGATATGAACAGACATTTCTCAAAAGAAGACATTCATACAGCCAACAGACACATGAAAAAATGCTCATCACTGGCCATCAGAGAAATGCAAATCAAAACCACAATGAGATACCGTCTCACACCAGTTAGAATGGCAATCATTAAAAAGTCAGGAAACAACAGGTGCTGGAGAGGATGTGGAGAAATAGGAACACTTTTACACTGTTGGTGGGATTGTAAACTAGTTCAACCATTATGGAAAACAGTATGGCGATTCCTCAAGGATCTAGAACTAGAAGTACCATATGACCCAGCCATCCCATTACTGGGTATATACCCAAAGGATTATAAATCATGCTGCTATAAAGACACATTCACACGTATGTTTATTGTGGCACTATTCACAATAGCAAAGACTTGGAATCAACCCAAATGTCCATCAGTGACAGACTGGATTAAGAAAATGTGGCACATATACACCATGGAATACTATGCAGCCATAAAAAAGGATGAGTTTGTGTCCTTTGTAGGGACATGGATGCAGCTGGAAACCATCATTCTCAGCAAACTATCACAAGAACAGAAAACCAAATACCGCATGTTCTCACTCATAGGTGGGAACTGAACAATGAGATCACTTGAACTCGGGAAGGGGAATATCACACACTGGGGCCTATCATGGGGAGGGGGGAGGGGGGAGGGATTGCATTGGGAGTTATACCTGATGTAAATGACGAGTTGATGGGTGTTGACGAGTTGATGGGTGCAGCACACCAACATGGCACAAGTATACATATGTAACAAACTTGCACATTATGCACATGTACCCTAGAACTTAAAGTATAATAATAATAAATAAATAAATAAATAAATAAATATATATATAAAAAGAAGGCACACAAACTGGGATATGTTGAGAAGGATTTATTTATAAAAGGAAGTATAGAGATGTAGGTAGAGCATAGTAAAACTACAAGGATAGTGCAGGAATCCAGAGCTGAGCCATCACCACACCTAACCAAGTGAGGAGGGAAGGGAAGGTTACCAGAACCTAGAAGGCGAGGATGTCTGTGGCCCAGGCCACCTGGAAAAGAGCACGTATCATCCATCCAAGGACACAGATGGCCCAAGGAGACTTCGTAGCAAGAAAATCAGGAGGATTAATATCCTTACTCCACTCTCCTCCCTCCCTCCTTGCTGGGCTCTCCATTGGCCTAACCCGGAAGGAAGCCAGATGGTTGTATGTAAATCACACAGGAGCGAAGAGCAGGCTGGTGAAAGGCAGAGAGTGGACCAGCAGGGAGAGGGGCAGACAAGAAACATCCAACACAGTACACCCCTCAGCATCCATTTTTTCTTTCCTTCTTTTTTAAACAGAGTCTCACTGTAGGCCAGGCTGGAGTGCAGTGGTGCTATCTTGGCTCACTGCAACCTCCTCTACCTCCCAGGTTCAAGTGATTCTCCTGACTCAGCCTCCCAATTAGCTGGGATTACAGACATGTGCCACCACACGCAGCTAATTTTTTATAGTTTTTGGTAGAGACGGGATTTCACCATGTTGGCCAGACTGGTCTTGGACTCCTGACCTCAAGTGATCTGCCCACTTTGGCCTCCCAAAGTGCTGGGATTACAGGCATGAGTCACTGCACTCGGCCCATCTGAAAGTGGAAATCATATATGCCCTCTTCCATTATCCATTCCATTTCCCCTTTGCCACTGCCAACACCTTGGCTGGAGGAGGTGTCCAAATATTCATTCCTGTAGGATTTGGGTTTTTGTTTAGTCTGGTCTTTGTGGGGTTGCTACAGTTTTCCATTGACCAGGACTATTAAGAACACTAGGAAATGAAGCGAATGCATTCCCTAATTTTTAAACAAAGTTCTCTTTGCCATAATTGTGAAGTACCAACCCAATTTTCCTCTGTTAATCAGGATAATCACCCCAGCTACACTGACCCCCTTCAGGGCCTATAAATTCAGTAGTACAAGGAATCCCATAGCGGCCAGAGGGCAGTTCAACTTTCAATATTCCTTAATAAAAGGATTCTTCTCTTGGCAATGGAATCTCCAAACCTACAAAAACCAAAGTCACAGGGAAAGTAAACAACAATACTCTGGTGGGCTGCTAGATGAAATGGTGAGAGAGGCTGCTCCAATCTCCACCGCTTTGTTTCCAGACTCATGTATCCTGGCTATGGAAAAACAAAAGCATATAATATATCCTGGCTATGGAAAAGCAAAAGCATATGATGGTTTAAGACATTTATTGCATCCTACAGGACCCTACCTGAACTTTGCAAGATGTTGTCTTCCAGATGTGATAGTAATTGAGCCTTTAAAAGGCCATTCTTCTGTTCTATCAAGTCAGCTGCTTTGGAGTTATGGGACACATGGTAAGATATTCGGGGGCCATTGAACAAGCACCAGTGAGACTAAGAAAAAGCTAACTCCCTCCACAACATGGGTCATCTTGTCAGTCTCTGGTTATATCTTCCTATTCTGTTCCCGTTTTAAGAAATTCAACCACATTCCTTTCCCCAAGATCTCCTTGTCACCTATCTTCCAATTTTGTTCCTTCCAAGTTCCCATTGGCAGACCGATTTGTTTTTACCATTGCCCATGAATCAAGGTAGATCAATGTCTCCGACTATCTCTTTTCCTAACGAAGTGAATAAACTTACGTGTTTCCTGAAGTTCTGGGAGGACTTTATTTCAACACTATCTATCAGGCTACCTCTGAATGAGGCTGTAGTACAATGGCTATTTCCTGTTGGTATACATTTATGACGCAGATCTTCCGGTAAATCAAGCCAGAAATTTTTCTCCCATAAGCTGTTGGAGAACTACCCAAGAGGCCACTGGTGTGAGTTGAAGTAGAAGCAGAAAGAGCAGGTACAATGTGAATAGATGTTGCATGCTTAGGAAGCTTTCTTGAAGCTTCTGGATCTACTAGGGCCCATTTTCACATATGCCACTTCTGTATTAGGATAGAAAACTAGTATGCATGACCAATTGCATAGTCCATTGAATCAGATAACACACAGCTCATGATAAGCAGCTTGGATCACATAAATATTTGATGATCTATGATTAAGCATTTAGTCTTTACCAGTAGCAAGTCAGGAGCTGCTTTTTAGATGGAAAATATTCCTAAGGGTTTGTGCTGCAATTTTCTTATTGGGGCTTTCCTGAAACGCCATAAAGCCAGCATCTTGCCCTCTCTTTGCCCTTTATCCCAAGCAGTACCAATGACAATTTGATTAATTGATAACTGAGTTATTTCTCCAGCAGAGGGTATCTCTGGACCTCTAAATATATGACCAAATAAATCCCAGACCCAACTCTGAATCTGCTTCCTAGAGCTACTTCTGATACAAGAGAAAACATGACATATTTAGATTAACTTTGAAAGGGTTATTTATAAAGGGACTAATTACAAAGGAGTGAAAACCACAAAAGATATACAGGAACCCAGGTCCAGCAGTAGTAGAACTGTCACCATCCCTAGGTTCAAAAAGACCAGGATGGGGAGAGAGAGTAAAGTAGAGCAGAGATCACTTTGAGGAGATGAATGATCTGCTGTTTAGGGACAAAACAACCTCACTACAACTTCATTCCAGGGTTCCCAGTAGGTGTAATCCAATTAGAACCAGAGGGTTTAGGAGGACGTTGAACTAACCTTGCAGATTTTTGTTTCTAAGATAGAGTTTAGGATGGAGAGGAATGATTATTAAAAGGTGGGGAACACTGAGCCATTTTGGAGGCTGGCTGCAAAATTTAATTCCTACACATTATCAATACATACTAGTTCCTTTCCTATCAAAGAAGTTGATCTTCCAAACCTACATTCATACATCTGTGACTTACCTTTCTCTGATTTGGACATCACCATTGCTCAGTTGTTGAGCCATTGACACACTGATGGTCTAATGGGAAATCTCTCTTCTCTACCCTGGACATACAGTTCAAGTCCAAGCCCAGGCAAGGACTCACCTTTGCACCCACTGCTGTTTCATTGCTCCCCTCTGATTTCTCTCTTCCTTTCTCTCTTCCTTTTCTTTCATTTCTCTCTTCCTTTTCCTGCACCCAGAAATCACTCATTTTCCATGGTCCACCCAAAGACTTACTTCTGGAGACAAAAATAAAATAAATTACTAATTCCCAAGAATCTGCACTATATCATATTCTTTGGTGTTTGGATTTCAGCTACTTCTGACTGTCCATTTTCATCTGCTGTGTCTGCTGGGATGAGCAAACTGCAAAAAATCACTCTTCGAAGAGAGGGTGCGTTAGCACTTAAGGACTTTGGCAGGAATGGGTCTCATTTACATTCTAACCAATTTATTCCAGTGTTGTTTTAGAGCCCCAAATAGATCTGTATCTATCCAGGCCAGAGGATGCAAAACTAAATGTAGGTTACATAAATGAATGAAGTAGGTCAGAATAGAGTGTAGACTGTGGCAAAATGTTGTGACCAAGCCCACTTGGAGGTATTCAGATTCAAAATTTAAAAAATACTCCCTCCTTCTCCTATATCACCATTTTTTCCCTCTCTACTGGATCATCAGCATACACACACACACACACACACGCACGCGCGCGTAGTTACTTCAGCAATTAAAAACAGAACAAACTTCTCGTGATCTTATTTCCTTCATTGATTTGCTGCCTATTTATTGTAAAATCTAGGAATAAGTCTCTCTCTTTTTTTTTTTTTTTTTTTTGGTTGAGACCGACTCTTGCTCTGTCATCCAGACTGGAGTGCAGTGGTGCCATCTTGGCTTACTGCAACCTCTGGATCCCAGGTCCAAGCAATTCTCCTGCCTCAGCCTCCAGAATACCTGGAATTACATGCACCTGCCACCACGCCCGGCTAATTTTTGTATTTTTAGTAGAGATGGGGTTTAACCATATTGGCCAGGCTGGTCTCAAACTCCTGATCTCAAGTGATCTGCCCACCTAGGCCTCCCAAAGTCCTGGGATTACAGGCGTGAGCCAGTCCTCCGGCCCTAGAAATAAGGCTCTTTACTTGCTGTCTCCAACTGCTCTCCTTCCATTACAGTCAGGCTGTCGTCTCTACCACTTCTAAAAAAAATACTGCTCTTGTTAAGGTCGCCAGTGACCCATGCACCACTAAGTCCAGTGGTCAACTCTAAGTCCTCATCTTACTGAACCTCTCTCTTGGCAGCATTGGTACCACATCCCTTGGCTTTGCTCCTTGTCAGTCTCTTTTGCTGCTTTGTTCTCTACCTCCCTGACCTCTTAATAATGCTAGATTTCCTGCAAAGCATTTGATTTCTTCTTTTCTTTGTCTTATTCACTCTTTTGATTATCCCATTCCCTCCTGCAGCTTAAAAACCATCTATCAACTGATGACATCCAAATGTACACATCTAGCCCAGTTCTAATTAACTCCAGACTCACCTACCCAAATGCATTCTCAAATTCTCCACTTGGATGTCTAGTAGATACCTCAAGTAAACAGGAGATGAAATCTGAACTCTTTTACTTCCTCCCTCCCCAAACGGGTTCTGTCACCCTTCTCCATCTAGTCAAAAGCAATTCTGTCTTTCCAGTTGCTCAGGTAAATAATCTTAGTCATCCTTGACGCCTCTCTCTCTCTCACACCCAGGCCAATTTATCAGGAAAGTATGCTGATTGTGCCTTTAAAAAATATAGTCTTCCCCAGTGTCCATGGGAGACTGGTTCCAGATCCCCCAACAGATATAAAAATCCACAGATGCTTAAGATCCTTATATAAAATGACGTAATATTTGCATATAACCTACACACTTCCTCACATATACTTTAAGTCATCTTTGGATTACTTATAATACCTAATACAATGTAAATGCTATGTAAATCATTGTTACACTATATTGTTTAGGAAATAATGACAAGAAAAAATGTGTGTACATGTTAAATACAAACGCAACCATCCTTTTTTTTTCAATTTTTTTTTTCAACAGCTGGTTGAACCCAGGAATGTGGACCCTGTGGATATAGAAAACTGTTTACTCAAGAGTTTTCATTTGGGATGATGAAAAAATTTTGGAGATAGAGAATAGTTATGGTTTACAACAATGTGAATGTACTTAATGCTGCTGAACTGTACACTCAAATATGGTTAAAATGGCAAATTTTTGATATATATATATATATCTATTTCAACACAATTTAAAACACACACACACACACACACACACACACACTTATTGCTTTCCCCATCTCATCCGTCACCACCATGGATAAGCCACCATCACCTCACCTGGCTCACACCAAAAGCCTCCTAACTTCTTCCTGCTTCTTCTCCTCCCACTATGCTTTATTCTCAGCACAGCAGCCAGAGTAATTAATTTAACTCTTAAGTCAGATCATGTTGCTCCTTGTCTGAGAACCCCACAATAGCTCCCCATTTCACTCGGGGTTATAGCTACATGTCCCACAAGAGCCTATAAAATGTTCCATGATCTGGCCTCCTGTTGCCTCTCATCTCCTCTGCAATAAGCTCCTGATCACCTCGCTCAGCCACACCCCGATGCTGCTGCTGGAGCCATAGGGCCTGCTCTCACCAGAGATTCTTGGCTTTTGTTTTTTCGAGAGCACTCCTCCCTCCATTTTCAACTCCCTCCAATCCCTCCAAGTCTTTGCTCAAACCTCATCTTCTAAGTGAATAGCTCTCTGATTTGTTATTATGCCTATCTGCACTTCCTTTAAGGTTCCTCACTCTGCTCTACTTTTTCTTTCTTTTTTGGTGCATTTCTCATGTTCTAACATGCTGTGCAATTTATTTACCTTTTTTTCTTTACTGTTTGTCTCCCTCACTAGTATGTAAACAAGCACCTTTGTCTATTTTGTTCACAATTGTTATATCCCAAGAGGCTAGAACACTTTTTGACACAATGAATGCTCAATAAATATTTGTTCAGTGAATGAATAAATGAATGAATATGTTTGAAAGAGCACAATATTATAGGCTTGCTCAGAGGATGTACCCGTCTTGATTCATTCCTAGTGGGAATTTGCAAATGGTATTTGGAACAGAACAAGCAGGTTCAATTGGAAGTGGTGAACAGTATGACCAGAGAGGAATAACTCAGTCATAAAAGTCCTTGAAATAAAGGAAGATAAGACCTTGGGAGTCTATGTAGTAGGGGGGCTTGATAGATACTGAAGCTAGAGAACAACTTGGCCACAGGCCAAGCAAAGCAATCAGTTCTCAGCCTAGAAGCCATTGGAAAATGGTCCAGCAAGATGAGCTCTGATCATCTATGTAGCCTTCTGTTTTAATATAAACAAATTATTTATTATCATCAAAGCCCGAAAGTGTATATAATGGCCACCTTATTCTTGAGTAATCACTAGCATGTTATGTTATTCTCTACTTTTTTCTGTATGCTTGAAATATTTCAAAACTTAAATTTATAAATAAAAGGAAAAACTCAGAAAACCAAATAGGCCTGTGATTTGATAATTAGGTACCCATTCTATGATTGATAGCTTTCTACATGTACATAACTTTTAGTGATAGATACAAAAGGATTTTTATTTGGCCTCTGTCTTACCTTTTCCCCAACAAGATTTATCATCTTCCTCACTATCCCCAGTAGGAAAACCGTTCTGTCGCTTCCCCTTTCCGATCTTCCCATGTCTGTGAATGAGTCCACCATAGAAAACTTAGATTCTTCCTGAGCCCCACCCTTTGTATTCAATCTGCCATCAATCTATCAATCTGTTCACAGGGCTTGGCTTTTTCTTTCTTATACATCCTTCCAATAAGCCAGGCTAAGTCCTCATCAACTCATACCTGTAATTTGGCATTAATTCACTTAGTCCTCACAATGACCCTGTGAAGTAGATGCCGCTTTACAGATGAGGAATCTGAATCAGAGAGGTTACTCCTTACCAACAAAGGGCTAGTAAGCAGGGAGCCAGGATTTGAATCTAAATCTAGAGTCTCTGCTTCGAGCTGTCTCCTTCAATTCACCCTATATACCCATTTCCCAAAAAGCCTGCCTCAGCCAACTGCTCTTCATCTTCAGCATTATATCTTCCCCCACTTTCAAGATCTTCCATAAGTGACCTCACCCTAACTGCTTTAGCTTTCACCAACTCCCGCTGCACTAGCTTCTTCCGCTTGCTCTGTTCTCACAGACACATTGTGCATCTCTGCCTCCAACCTGGAAAGGAAGACTTACATTGCAATCCACTCCCATCTACTCTTCCTTTCAGTTCCCAAAGCACCTATGGTCAGTCCTGCCCTGTGGCTCCTAGTTAGGTACCACCTGAGATGGTCATTTAAGTTTCTCTATGTAGGCGTCATCTCTTACAGGGCTTCTCAATCTCACCAGTATCAACATTTTAGACAGGATCATTCTTTATTGTGGGGAGCTGTCTTGTGTACCACTGAATATTTAGGGCATCTCTGGGCTTTATGCACTAGATGCCAGCAGCAACACAGCCCTCTCCCTTCTAACACCCACACCACCACCACCTTCCAATTGTGGAAACCCAAGTGTTTCCAGGCATTGCCAAATGTTCGCTGGGGACAAAATCAACCCCAGCAGAGACACTGGACCAGACTGCAAGCTTCTCAATCTCAGGGACTGCATCTTATCCTTTTTTTATTTTTAATTTTTTTTGTCTTCTCCCCAGCTTCTGGCATCAGTGCCTGGCACATAACAAGAACTCAATAAATAGCTGTTAAATAAGACCCAACCAATATCAACACCCTTACATTACATCTGAGCTCTTTTTTTTTCCACTCATTCATCTTATCACCCAGTATTTCACAGTGTGATGCTGGCCACAGAGAAAGACAACTTGATCGTGACCTTTTGACTGAGTGGAACGACAAAGGGGTGAAGACTGAGCTTCCAGAGCTTTAGCCAGCATTTGTGGTGGCTCATAAGTCTAACCTTTTATTCCAGACGTATATTTTTAAATAAATCCTTATCCAAAATAAAGTACCAAACCATGAGATGCCAAGTGAAATTATTTAAAACTCTCTGGCATTCAAATGTGTTTGTTTTTTCTTTTCTGTATTAAAAGAAAATATGGGGTTCAGCAGGCTTTAGTATCAGGCAGACATGCAGTCAAATCACTGCTCCCTTTTCTTGGAGCAACAGTGTGATTTTGGGCAATCAAATCTAGAAAATGTAGGTAATAAAAGCTGTCTTCTAAGAAAGGGTTTTCCCACTTCTACCAACACAGCCTTTACCATATGCCAGGCATGACAGATATACTAAGATCTTACTATACTATGCTATGCTAACTTACTCACTATACTAACATTATGAATCCCATCTTAAAGAAACAGAGGAACAGAGAGCTTCAGCCATTTATCCAGTCATATAAAAAGCAGCTGAGCCAGACGTCAAGCCCAGAGTCCATGAGCATCACAATAAGACTATCCTTGTGGATGAGAAGATTAAATAAGATTGCAGAGGCAAACATCGCTAGAACATACCAGCTACTCTCAGTTACTTTACCACTTTGTCCCCCAACCAGTTCCCTAGAACTCATTCAGCAACTATTTATTGGGTACTCACAAAATACATTTAAGGTAACCAAACAGGAGCAGGTATGGTTTTCCCTCTGAAGACAAAATGGAGGAAGAAGACTGAGTAAACCAAAGTGAATCTTCAGCTCCAACTCCTCTCTTCTGAGCCAACTCCACCCCTGACTCAAAGGCAGGTGTTTCCCCCATTCAGGACCCCAGGAGACTGACTCTGTCTCCCTGCTATCAAAGCAGGCCTCAGGAGAGGCTCTCACACTTTTTCTCAGTAAGGTATAAATGACTGACGCAATGTTAAATAGTAAACATGCTGTACTGCAGAGCTTCAGCAATGTCATGCTTACTGCAGTGCAGAGGCATGTACATGTTTGTAAGCATGACATTTGTAACAGTCAGGGTGAACACAGAGAGAGGTTTCTGTTAAGTAACTGGCTCAGGCAGTTGTGGAAACTGGCAAGTCCAAAATGTAACAGGGTAGGCTGGCAAGCTGAAGAGTGAGAGAAGAGTTGCAGTTTGAGCCCAAAGGTGGTCTGCTGGCAGAAGTCCTCCTTGCTCAGGGAGGTCTGACTTTCATTAAGGCCTTCAACTGTGGATGAGGCCCATCCACATGATGGAGGGTGACCCACTTTACTCCAAGTCCACCGATTTAAATGTTAATCTCATCCAAAAAGTACCTTCACAGAAACATCCAGAATAATGTTTGACCAAATATCTGGGCACTATGGCCCAGCCATGTTGACCCATAAAGTTAACCATCACAACACAGGAAATTTAAATAGTTTGACCCTTGAAAAACATGGTATAAACATTTACATGAAGATTTTCTTCTGCCTCTGTCACCCCTGAAATAGTAAGACCAACTCCTCCTCTTAATCCTCTTTCTCAGACTATTCAACATGAAGATGATGAGGATGAAGGCATTTATCATAAGCCACTTTCACTTCATGAATAGTAAATCTATTTTCTCTTCCTTATGACTTTCTTAAAGCTTTTCTTTTCTCTAGCTTACTTTATTATAAGAATACAGTGTATGATACACATAACATACAAAATATGTGTTGATCAACATTTATGTTATTGATAAGGCTTCTGGTCAATGTTAGGCTGTGAGTAGTTACATTTTGGAGAACCACCTTGTTCAAGTGTCAAGAACTTTGTGTGTATGTGTGTGTGTGTGTATGTTTGTTTTGTTTGAGATAGAGTGTTGCTCTGTCACCCAGGCTACAGTACAGTAGCATGATCTCGGCTCACTGCAACCTCCGCCTACCAGGTTCAAGTGATTCTCCTGCTTCAGTCTCCCAAGTAGCTGGGACTACAGGCATGCTCCACCATACATGGCTCAATTTTTTGGTATTTTTAGTAGAGATAGGATTTCACCACATTGGCCAAGCTAGTCTCAAACTCTCAACCTCAAGTGATCCGCCCTCTTCGTCCTCCCAAACTGCTGGGATTACAGGAGTGAGCCACCACACCTGGCCAGGTCAAGAACTTTGAAAGAGAAATTGCTGGTATCAGTCAGCAGGCAGGAGTATCTGGGACTAGAGAAAGGACTCCCCCAGCTCCCTGACCTCACAACACATGGCCACACCTGATAATATTCCCCTTGGTTTCTTCTGCAGCCTGGAATTTAGGAGAAAATATTTTCAAAAATTCTTATGTTTCCCGATTCAATAGCAAAGACAATGGCCTTTAAAGAAAGGTACAGACTTAACCTACCACTGCTTTAATTATGACCCAATTTTATTTAATTTCCCCCAAAGACCAAGAACAGTGGTGAGCAGAAAGGCAAACCACTGCCTTGTTTGTGGTTCCATCCTCTACCCAGCAGACTTGCTGCCCCATAAATAATCATTGCGAGAAAAAAATCACACCATGAAAGCCAAACAGCTCCCTAGAGTTCCCTTGCTTGGCATGACTTTCCAAGACAGCAGGCATCTTTATTTACAGATTGAAGTGTTGGGCCAAAATTCATTCCAATGCGCGTATCAAGGAGTATTCAATGCATGATCATTTTCAATTTACACCAGCACAAGTGTTCCCAGTAAGTAAGTAGAGCGCGCCCTTCCACAGGCATTCTGTGATTACAGAAGCCATTCTTTGCATTGTTTTGCCTATTAACCTGCAGAGAGAAAGCCCGTGAGCTATTAGCAAATTCCCAACTTAGGCTGGAACTCGTGCATATCAAGGGCCTTTGCCAGAGCGACAAAAATGCCCCAGAGATAGGCAATGACTATTTGCCTGCTGGAAGGAAATGTGGAAATAATATATTCAGGCTTGAAGATCATCACTGAAGGAGCTGAGCTTCCTCTCCCATGCTTATATCTGCGCTGTTCTTTTCATCTATTTCTTATTCCTCGGCAAATATCTCTCATGATGAGCCTCAGGTCAGCAAATCAGAAAAAGGGCATCGCATCAGATGTAATCTCTGTGACCTTTAGAAAACGGAACGTCTGTCACGGGGTAGGCAGTTGGACCTGCCATCCTTGGTATTTGTTTTTTCCTGGGAAGGATTTGTGCCCCTCTGTCCTCTGGGATAGGCTCCTATTGGTATTCTTTCCACCCCCAGAGGTTCCTGGGTGGCAACAGCTGGGCTGATTGGGAACAGGTTTCCACCAGGGGGCACTGGAAGAAAGCAAGAGTGAGAAGCGCCCCTTCTCAGAACAGTTCCTAAGGTCACCTCTGAAGAGGACAAAGGAACAGATGTGAAGAGCTGTGGGGCCCAGGCTGCACGGGAAGCAAAGCCGCTGTCGCTTCCTCGTGTCTAATGTTTTGAAGTTTACATCATCACCTCCAGTTCATCCCCTGGCATTTCCGATGTTGGGGTTTCGTTTTGAATCAGTGCCTTGAGTGAAATGCATTCCTACTGAATTTGGTCATCACAATAACTGGCACATGGCTAATGATTTGTATTTAAAAACATGGCTTGAAACTAGCTGTTTCAAGAGCTGCCTTAACCCAAAGACCAGGCTTGTCGACCAACCCAGGCACTCCAGATTGTGGTTTTAAGATGAGGAATGTCTGATACCGGCTGCTTTTGCAGTTGATGGGCTGTGGTGAGTCGGGAAGCCTTGAAAACTTGTAGTTTTGGAAAAATGGCTCTGGGTGACCAGAGCTGATTCTGTAAGTTTGCTGCAAAGTATCCCTTTTTTTTTTCTTCCAGAAATTTACAGAAAGGCCAAACTTCCTCATTACTCTGCCATAAATGCCCACCACTACATCCATTTCTTTTCTTTTCTTTTCTTTTCTTTTTTTTTTTTTTTTGAGACAGAGTCTCGCTCTGTCCCCCAGGCTGGAATGCAGTGGCGCTATCTTGACTCACTGCAACCTCTGCTCCCAGGTTCACGCCATTCTCCTGCCTCAGCCTCCTGAGTAGCTGGGAGTGCAGGCGCCCGCCACCACACCCGGCTAATTTTTTTTTTGTATTTTGAGTAGAGATGGCGTTTCACCGTGTTAGCCAGGATAGTCTCGATCTCCTGACCTCGTGATCTGCTGGTCTCGGCCTCCCAAAGTGCTGGGATTACAGGCGTGAACCACTGTGCCCGGCCCCACTACATCCATTTCTTAAGGGCCTTTTGAAGATAGGCACGTTTTAGCCACATTAACCCATGTTATCTGGGGAATGTGACAGGTAACTAGCTTGGCTATAGCATGGATTTCTACCTCTGAACAGGAGTTAGAAAAGGCTTCCAAGTTGGAGTTAGACTTCTTGGTTTGGAGTTAGACACCAAACCAAGACCCCACACCAAGGAGAGGGGAAAATAATAAAATTGGGACATTGAGTTTTTCACGTAAATGTTTATTCATTAGAAACGTATCCTTTATTGTGAGTTTATAACCTTTATGCATTTGGGGTGCGAAGTGATCCTGTGTCTGTGTTTGCATGGGTGTACACTTTTTCTTTTGATACTAAAATGTCCATTCTTCTAAGTGATGGTCTCCAGAGATGTTAGTTTTTCTAAATGTAGGAATAAAATAAGTAATTTGTATTAGACCTCCACTGTTCTGTTTTTCTGACATTATACTGCCGATGAGACCTTAAAGAAGGGAGGATAACTACTTTAGGTGAGTCATTGGCAACTAAGAGAAAACAAGTACCTAGCTAACGGGACAACAAACTGATCAATTTGCGTGGAAGAGTGGTGCTTGACTCGTCTATGGCCTGAAGGGGTGCTGTGTGGGGCAAGGAGATTCTAGAAGCCTGGGAAGCTGGATGGGAGTCCCAGGCACCAGGGAAGATAATGGTTTCTGGGAGTAAAAGGTGCTGTAAGGAAAGGCAGAATCTTCCTGAAGATGACCGCTCATCTGTTTCTCAGCTTCCGCCAGGGCAACCCCCCCAGGCACGGACAGCAGCCACCCAAACCCTTGTTTGGTCTATGAGGCAATTTTTCTTTCTTTCTCAGAAGAGGCTGATGTGAGTTGGACTTTACAGGCACCTTGCCCACAACCTCTCCCCTCCCCTACATCTCAAAACAGTATTTCCTAGAACACTGTTTTCTGTGAGCTCAAAGTTCATAACAAGCTCGCAGACATCACACCCAAGACATCCAGCCAGCTTGTGATGTGAAGAAGCGCTCGGCCACAAGGCGCACGGGTGTGACTGGCACTAGGCCGGAAGCCATGCTGCTCACTGACCCTCGGTGGGCAGGAAGTGCGGGCGCTGCTGGCCTGAGGGGCTCCACAGAGGAGCAATGGGGGGATCTGCAGTAGTTACAAAAGGTGGCTGCAGTTATTACCAGACACTTGAGGCAGTGATGGAGTGGAAAACTGAAATGATTTAAAGACAAAAGAAAAGACACATCTAGTGTCCATTTTAATCTTGAGCCTATTTTTCAGAAAGGGCATCAAATTCCAGCCCCCAGACAGAAGGGTGGCCAAAGTGGCCAAGTTCTTTTTTAATCTGCGGCTCCTCCTGCTTTTGTCACAGACTTAGTTATCTATTGTTGGAAACAAATTATTCTGAGACCTAATGACTTAAAACGTTTATCTGACACTTTCTGTGGGCCAGGAGTTCTGGAAGGGTTTAGCTGGGTGCCCGTGGCTCCAGATCTCTCAGGTAGTTGCAGTCAAGCTGGGCCCAACCAGAGCTGGAGAATACACTTCTAAGCGGATTCCATGGTGCCTCAGTTCCTCGTGATGGGGATTCTCCACGGGCTGCCTGAGAGTGCTCCCAACAAGGCAGCCAGCGATGCAGAAGGCAGAAAGCCTGAGATCGCAGGAATGGGAGCCGCAGCCTCTGGAACCTGGTCTCAGAGGTGACATTCCATCACCTTTACCATATTCTAATCACGAGTGAGGTACTAGGTCCAATTCATACTCAAGGAGGAGGACTGCATAAGGGCCTGAATATCTGGAGGCAGATATCATCAGGCCATCTTAGAGGCTGCCTACCACAGCTACCCTCCTTATCTTCATATTCATAACAGTAATAATGGAAGGTGTTGACCTAACAAAGTTGGTCTGAGAATCAGATACAAAAAGGAGTAAGATAGGACTCCGAAAAGAGAGGCCCAAGAAAGGCGGTGTGACCAAAATGTCCTTACCTTACCCACAGATCCAGTTATCGAGATGAACCCAGAAACTTGTCTTTTAATAGCACCCAAGGCATGCTTCAGGCACACCAAGACTTAGAAACCACTCTTTCTACTAAGTTGTAAATAAAGAAAGGCAGAGAAATTAGGCAAACAGGGGAGCTAAGAGGTGAACTTTTTAAGCCCCCAGCTATTCTCCCTTGCCCTGTCCTTTAAATAACTCTCCTAGGCTGAATCTGTTCTCAGGGCAACTGTGAGTTGATGGAAATGCTGGCAATACCAAGTACGTTTCACAAACTGAATCTCACTGGAGCAGTGCCCTGAAACCCCACTCCAAATCTCCCATCAGTATGATCAATATCCCACGCTCCACAATTACCTTCTCCTACCATATAGCAACCTTTGAAGCCAGACTTCTATGACAATGCTTAAAACAACAAACGTTTTTGGCAAATGACCCTAACAAACACATAAACTTTTTTTTTTTTTTTAAGAGACAGGGTCTCACTTTGCCACCCAGATTGGAGTGGAGTGGTGCGGTCACAGCTTACTGCAACCTCAAACTCCTCGGCTTAAGCAATCTTCTTGGCTGGGCCTTTTTTTTTTTGATTAACAGTAATACATCTTGAGGCATCACTTAGCTGTCTCCTTGTCAACAGTAAACACTCATTGTTTTACCCAGCAGAAAATGTAGCCACATTCAGCTGCAATTGACAGTAGACAACAGGTGATTCTTATCATCAAATCAAATTAACAGACGCTGGAAAGGAGAGTGAGCTTTCATCAAAGCCATGCCAGAGAGAATAATCCTCAAAATACCCCGCCAATAGGTAGTCCCTTATTTAATCCCTTGGGCAATCAAATCCTTGTCTCAACCTTCACAGTGATTTATTTTATATATAACCGAATCGTTCCTGCTGTAATTTACAGCATTTTCTTTAGTTCTGACCTTGACGGAAATAAAGAGCAGATGCTCACACAGCTTTTAACATTTAAAGATTCTTAAGTCACTGTTGAGCTTGTCTTGCCAGTGGGGGTGGCAGGGGACACAGGTTGCTGCTTTTTCGCTTTTTCTGCTTTGCTCTGCTTGGCCTATATTTCTGTTAACAGGAGCCTTGTTCTTATCTGCGTGAATGGAAGACTACGAGTTATTTTCAGGTCAGCACAACTGGAATAACGTGGTCTATTTATTTATTTATTTATTTTTACAAAATCTACAAACAATTGTTGGCTCCTGTAAGGGGATTTGGCTTAAATAGATGACATTTAAAAATTACAATCATTTTTTCCTTAATGCCACCTAAAAGTCAGAAATGTAAAAACTTGACTTTTTTTAGCTGGCCTTTGATTGCTTTAATCTGATATGACTGAGCTTTGTTGAAGCTTGGTTCCATCATCATCTAGTATTAAAATCAAAGACAGTATTTTCCTTCCTTATCTGCAAAATAACGCCCTCTGAGTCTTAGAGATAAATTAACAAGTATTTCCAAAACTGAGCAACTCCCAAAATAAAGTTCTTAAAGCACCTCTTAGGTTTATTGTTTCTTTACATTTTGTTGCAAGGTGGCCAAAAAGGGAGTCGCCTGGGCAAAAATTCTAGTTCTGGATTTTGTTCAGCATTTGTGGATCACGGTTGGCAGATTTATATGTATACAAATATACACATACACATACACACACTCCCTTTGAGAGCTTATTTATATATATAAACTTATATATGTGTGTACGTATGTGTGTGTGTATATATATATATATATATATATTTAAGGCAAAAGGAAGAGCGCTTAAATCCCAAGTCTGGCAAGTCTCATGCTTGGCCAGGTGTGGTGGCTCACACCTGTAATCCCAGCACTTTGGGAGGCTGAGGTAAATCATTTGAGGTCAGGAGTTCGAGACCAGCCTGGCCAACATGGTGAAACCCTGTCTCTACTAAAAATAGAAAAATTAGCCAGGCATGGTGGCGTGCACCTGTAGTCCCAGCTACTCGGGAGGCTGAGGCAGGAGAACTGCTTGAACCCAGGAGATGGAACTTACAGTGAGCTGAGATCACGCCATTGCACTCCAGCCTGGGTGACAGAGCAAGACTCTGTCTCAGAAAAAAAAAAAGTCTCATGCTTAAATCCTGAGTGTGACAACCATGTGAGCTTTTGGTGAGATTTAAACTTTCAAAGGCACTATTTTCTTATTGGCTACATAAGAATAACAATTTTCACCTTGCCAGTTTGTAGTGAAGCTTTCAGATAATGAATATAAAGGAACTGGTATAGACCATGGCCCATGGTAGGTGCTCAATAAATACCTTTATAAAGAAACAAAGATATTGCAATTCTGATATGATGGCTGCCTTCTTATTTAGAAGACTATTCTGCTTGTTTTTCTTTTTATTCTAATTTCTTTGGATTTATAAGCATCCCCACGGCTCTTTCAAACCAAGGATCTTCACAGATAACAGCATCTAGGGAATCTTTCTCTGTTCTCCTAAAACTAGCACTTATTTTTAACGGTGGTCTTATATTCTATAAAAATATTAAAATAACATCTTCATATGTAATATTATATATGAGGGAAAGAGACATTTAAGCCAGTGTTCACACTCGACCATGTTCACACTCTTAACCATGTAGAGACTCATGACTTTGACTCTTATTTTTGCCTTTACTCAGGCTCTGACTGCAGGTAAGAATCAGTTTTGCCTAAATTTCAATTGCCTGGGAAAGGTCCTCAATAACGGATGTCTACACAAAATTGTGAATAAATACTCCTGTGAAAATAAGGGTAAGTCTATATGTTTACATGATAAAGCAGATAATTTCAGAGTATAAACACAGTTGTGTTTTGACCTCTCTTCCTTTTGCCTTAAATATATTTATTTGTGTCTGTGTGTGTATTTATATATATATATAAAGTTGCCAACTGTGATCCACCACTGCTGGAGCAAATCCAGAACTAGAATTTGGTCTCCTGGCCTTCAGCCCAAAGTTCATTACAGTCTCATTCTAAAAACAAGTACTTCACACTGATTGCATTTCTACACACACATATGTAGATTCTTGGACATTCTTTTGTTTTTCTTTCATTTATGTTCTCAATGCTGAACCTTTATTAGAATTACATCACCACCGTGGTTCTTTAAATAAGAAACAAAACTCTGTCACAACATCTGAGGAAATTATCTTTTAATGTTCCCAAGCTCTGTGCCTTAGAAAAAAAAACATCCTCTGCTGTTCAAGAAGAATAGGTCCAGAACAAGCCCCGAAAATAAATTGAGAAAGCTCATCTTACTCACAGGAGGAAAGGATCATGGCAGCCCCTTCTGCAGGGAGCACACAACAGTCTTCAGTTCTTCTGCGGTGCTCCACTCACAAAAACACATCTTTCAACTGAAATCATAGTTCGCTCAAGATGTTTCTCACGGGCAGAGTTAACCCCACCTATTTTCCTGTTCTGAAAACCTCAGAAGAGTATAAATGACAACCAATGGCCTATATAAGAAAGCTCAGTAATCTCCATCCCAATCTCTGAGGGTGTCTGCTATTAGTCTCTCATCCCCAAAGGTGTGGGTGACTCGCAAACATCATTTTCAAGAAATCACAAAATTTTGGTAAAAGGCACCTTTAAAATCATCAAGTCAAACTGCCCTCTCTGGACTGGGAAGGAAATGGAGGCACAGACAGAATAAGGGACTTGCCCAAGGCCACACTGTGAGTGGCAGAAACAATTAGATTCTAGGCTCTGGAATATTGAGTTTAGAATGTTCCATCCTCCCACTCAGTAGACACTTTATTTGGGCGAAGTCAATCTAGTAATAACCCTAAAATGTGATTGGGGGATGACTGAGAAATATAAAAACACCAACAATACAAAACACACTTGGGAGTTTCACTTCATCCCACTGGAAAGCATAACTATGTGTTAACTAGTTAACAGAACAACTTTTTTTTTTTTTTCCCACATAAATTAACCCATTTATTATAGGCCAGTGATGTCTCAAAGAGTAGAGGAGCATCTACTGGTCTTTCAACTCCTTCAGTCTTCTGATGGCGGACTTTATCGTGACAGCGGATGTGGTATTGTATGTCCAGGCACTGCCAGCCACTGTCTTCATGCAGGAACCACAGTGCCAGATCCCCACAGCTCGTCTCTTCATCTTGGTTTTGCCACAGAAAGAGCAAGTGTACTTGGTGTGCTGGCTGATTTCAATTTTCTTCACCATTTTCTGGAGGGAGGCCCCATAGCGGGTTCCGTATTTACTGACGAGCCAACTTTCTTAGTACGTTTGGCCATCTCACCACGAACCAGGTCTGAGCCCAGAGAGCAAAAGAACAACTTTAATGAAGACACAGCATATTCCCATTGCCCTTCCAATCTCCTGTTTAGATTAGGGTCTCCTTAGCATTCTGGGTGATGACTGTTATTTTTACCTCCCCTTCTGCCTTAGTTATGCTTTCGTATAAAAGCTTTTTTTTTTTAAGTCTTAGTGAAAAATATTTAAAGATTTTTGAAGGAAATGTTCACAAATGTTGCCAGGTACTATCTATCTTGTTTTCTCATAAAAAGCATACATTGACCATTAGGGTAGGGACTCTTATCTTCTCCTCACTCTCTTTCATACCACCTAGTACTTCCCATAGCTCCTCAAGGTGAAAAAGGAAGTATGGGATGGGAGGAGGGAAGGAGGGAAGGTCAGGAAGGAAGGAGAAAAGGCTGATAGTGATAGTAAGGTAGAGTGTGCCAGGACCAACTCCTTGAATAAGCTACAAGTCAGTTAAAAGTTGTGCATGGTTAGCAACCAAAATGCTCATCAGTGATAGGCTGGATAAAGAAAATGTGGTACATATGCACCATGGAATACTATGCAGCCATACAGAATGAAATCATGTCCTTTGCAGGGACATGGATGGAGCTGGAAGCCTTTGTCTTCAGCAAAGTAATGCAGGAACAGAAAACCAAACACCACATGTTCTCACTTATAAGCGGGAGCTGAACCATGAGAACACATGGACACAGGGAGGGGAACAACACACACTGGGGCCTCTTGGGGGAGGGCAGATGAGGGGAGAGCATCAGGAAAAATAGCTAATGCATGCCAGGCTAATATCAGGAAATATATCAGGCTAATATCAGGAAAAATAACTAATGCATACCTAGGTGATGAGTTGATAGGTGCAGCAAACCACCATGGCACACGTTTACCTATGTAACAAACCTGCACATCCTACACATGTACCCTGGAACTTAAAAAAAAAAGTTGTGCATGTTTTTGTCATGGGGGTATGGTTAAACAGGTAGACGAGAAGGAATGTGGCAGATTGTGATAAGGCTCAGAATAAGCAGTTTACTTTCTTCCATTACAAGGGGCACAGGAAAAGGAAAAACACAGCCTTCAGTGGATGGACTGCCTGCTGCACAGACTCTAGACTGGCCAGGATGAAATGAAATGGTTCTCCAGGGTCAAAGTGAAGGTGCTGCCCAGAGCAGCCAGTCTGTGTGTTCACCCAATGCTCCAGAGCAGACCATCGCAGCCTCCAGAGGAGACGGAACTCCTGAAGGGAAGGCACTGTGTCTTCCTCAGCTAGTTACCCCACCAATAGCAAGAATAACGTGTTGGGCAATAAACAGTCTCTGGGTGACTGATATAGTTTCTTTTCGCTGGCACTCACGTAACCAAGATAATTTCTTTTCCTTGGTGCTCACGAGGAAAAAAGGCAGGCCCTAACTCCATTGATGTCTTAGTAGAGCTTCTAAGGGTGAGAAATCCACACACAGAGTCTTGACAGCAGGGTCTCCTGTGAGGTACAACAGTCCTACCCATCCAGGAACCCAAGTCCAACCAGGCCTCCTGAAAAACGTGCGGGAGGCAGCTCAGAATACCATGCTCACTGTTTCTCTTGGTAGCTTCCTGGATCCTCCACCACAACTTGGGGTGCTTCTGGGCCCTGCGTGAGGTGGGGGCAAACTTTGTTGTGAACGTCACCTGATCCTTCTGCCCTAGAGCCCAGCACTTCCAATTATAGTGCCTGTGCCCCAGGGAATATTCTTAAGGCTTAGAAGTAGATTACCTAGTTTAATTTTCCATCTGATTCTGATTAGCTGCGGCCACCATGGGCAGGATTACATAGGCCAAATGCACGTGGTTAAGCTGGACAGGCATCCCCCAGACACATTTACCTGAGTGAGGAGGGGGTGTTACTCATAGAAGAGTCTAGACTTTCTTCTCTTCAGGTATATTTGATGTTCAGGGGGAAACGAATTAACAGCTGTTAGGCACAGTCTCTAGTCCTAAGAAGGTGAGCTCATATACTACAGGATTAAAAGTTTCAATTAAAAGACAACTCGTGTTTCTTATAAATATATAACTTTATATATTACATATGTTTACAATATATACAGCATACAAATATTGTTCATGTAATACTAAGAGCAGTCTTGAAAACTGAGATGTTTTCAAAACAAAAGATGGGTACTTATTTAGGTGGGTTCCTGATTTATCTAGAACCCAATTGTAGACAATGTCTCAGGCCCAGATTTCTGTAGAAGTCAAAGGGAAAAAGAAGGGTTGCTGGGTCATGACTCTAATACCCTTCCCCTTCCCAAATACCCTGGCCTTCAACTGGCATCAGCTAACATGGTCCCATGTGTGCACCCCTAAATGGCCAAACCCTGGGGCTATACACAGTGCCTGGTAAACAACTGTCACTCAAGTGCCTGAGGAATGAATAGAAATGAGTGATTTTAATCACCATTTCTAAGGCAACAGAGTGTTTCTAAGTGGAAACACTCTGGGAGATTCCGTCTAGAAGCAAATTCTTTATGTGTTTCCACTTTACAAGTAAAACCATCTACATGTCCAAGTGCTCAATAAATTAAAAGCCACAAAGTGCCCATCCTTCCTTGCACTTTGGAATCTGGGAGCCACTGGTTACATCACTTATCTTCCAAAAGTTTCTTCACATTCAACTAGTTCATCTATTGTGCGCAGCAGATCTTCAAAAGAAGGCCTTCCCTCTGGTTTCTACAATTAAAAGTCAAAGAGAAGCTGTAGGTTCCAGAATCCATTCCAAAAAACCTCTCACTGCTCCAACTCCTAAACATAGCATATTACAGAGAGGCTTCACTGCTTTGGGACTGGGACATACAGGCATCTCCAGAGGGGTCTTGTCTCTACCCTAATCTACCCTGCATGTACTGCTGCTAGGCTAACCTTTCTAAGACACTGCTTTCATGTCTCTCTTCAAGAGACATGCCTGTGAAATCAAGTCCTGCAAATTTATAGGACCCTCTATAATCTGCCACTCCCCCACCCTCTTGTCACCCAATTTTATTCCCCACAAAATCCCTCACATGGGCTGTCTGTTAAATAGGGCCACTATCTCCACTGTTGTGCACAAACATCGTGTTTATAACCACCTCCTTACCTTTGCTCAAGCTGTTCTCTCTCCCTTTAGCACCACTTCCTGCCCAGAATGTCTATGCTCATCCCAATCAACTCTTGGGGAGGCAGTACAGCCAGTGGTTGAGACCCTGGACTTTGGAGTCAGACAGGCCTATACTGCTCTGTAGTTAAGTGACCCCAGGCAAGCAGCAACCTCATGACCCTTAATCTTCTCATCTACAGAGTGGCACAAAGTGTCTCCACCTCAAAGTGTTGTTTTGAGAACTAAATCCAAAACACTAAGTATAGTGCTTGGTACATAATACATGTGAGCTAATGTTACTGTCTTTCAGAAGTCATTTGGTATCTAACCTCTTTTAGGAGGTGACATTTCAATACTTCCAAAGACCTCGGAAAGTTGAGGTTTAGAGAAAGAAACCAACTCTGGTAAAAAAAAATAATATTTCAACTCTACAAGTGACCCAGTGAAAAAAGAGCTACTTCTCCAGGTGTATTCCCCAAGTCCCTAGCTCAGGCAACTATGGAAGGAGTCCCACTTGCGAGTGAGGAAGCAGCCTGAATGTATCGAGGTAGTTATTAGCATTTTCCACATCTTTACATTCTTCCCGTTATTCAGAATTTGAGTTGAGAGGGTTGGCTTCCTACCTAGAGCTTGAAATCACTATAAAGCACGCACCACCTCACTAGGCTATAAAGACTGCATGTTGTCTATTTACCAAGCCCAATCCCTAAAAGATTCAAAAAGAAAGCCCACAAAAAATCTATACCTCCTGCCAGCATCTCAGCATCACTTCATATACATAGTTGGATGCCAACTTCGGCTGGTAGAGTCGGTGGCCTCGAGTAACCATGGTTACCACTTCATAATTGGTATATTTTTCAAAGGGCATTCTGCCTTCTGTGAATACTTCCCACATTAAAACACCTGGAAAAGAATAAGGATTACCAAATGGATGTATCCACTTCCTCCTCAGGGCAGACGGACATGAGGAAACATGGACCATGGATCTTACCAAATGACCAGACATCTGATTTGCTGCTGAAGCGGCTGTAATTAAACACTTCAGGTGGACACCACTTCACAGGAAACTTAGCACCAGAAGAACTTGTATACTGATCATCCAGAACATACCTAGAGTAAGACACACCATGGGCTTACACCTCTGAAGAAAAATCTGCATTTTCTACTTGTTCTTTCATTTTTTTCCCCTTGCAATCAAAAACACAGTTGACTGAAGTCCAACAAGCATCCGGTTGAAGCTAAATGTTCACCTCAGTGGCCACACCTGGTGATTTCCAACTTCCTCTCAGCTTAATTTAAGTGCATGAGATGGATGCATCACCACATTACCATCTGCACTTTGATTTTTCTGTTTTTCTTTCTTTTTATAAGGCAATAGAGACAATGTATCATAAAATACTTTTGCAAGCTTTTCTTTGTAAGCAATTCTGTTCTTTAAATAAAATTTTACCCACAGGCCCCATATGTAAAAAATCTAAAGCAGAGCTGCTCCAGAGGAAGTGGTATGAAGCATCTAGAAACACACATGCTTTCAGCCCTCACAATTCCACAGAGCACAATTTAAAACTATAGCATATGAAGATGGCAAATGCAAAAAACAAACAAACAAAAACACAACACAAAATGCCACATGTAAACAGTGGAGTATGCATTTATACATAACATCCCCACATACATACATGCACTCAAAACAATACTATATAACTTTTTTTTCTTTTTATTATTATTATTATTATTTTTTTATAACTTTTTTATGTGAACATACTATGTCCTTCTGGAAGAACATACAAAAACTGTTAACAGTGGCTAACTTTGGGGGAGAATCCTTGATTAGGGTTGGTAGATGAAAAGACTTCAGCCCTTTCTGTAACGTGGGCAGCACATATTTACAAAAGGAATGTATTTCTGTATTATATGTGAATATACCATTAATTTCTAAAAGCTTCCATGAGAAAATTTTCAAAGAATTGCACAAACGTCCTTTGCTCTGTAGACAAAGATGATGACTCAGCACAAAGCCAGCTGCTGGCTGGCAGACAATGCCACTATGGGCTGGATCAAACTGTCAGCCAGGGGAGTCTGACTTTAGGGTATAAAGAGTGTTTTTGAGTGGTTGATACAAAAGTGCAGATTTTCTGAAAGCCTAACATATGAAGATTGAACATATGAAAGTGGCCGACAGCCTGCCAAATATATAGTATCTTTATATAAAAGCAAATAAAGAGCACTGGGTAATTAATATCCTAAGAGTTGGAAGTTCTGGTCCCATTTCTGACAGTAACAGTTTTCTAATCTCCCTGGGCATGAGTTTCCTTAGGAGTTAAACCTGGCCCTACATGGCCTGGTCCTTGCCTGCATTTATAAGCATTCCTGGCGCTGCCCGTTGGCCAGCTACCCTAGCGCTTTTTCCATTCCTTGAGCAGGCCAGACGTGTCCCAGACTTCAAGCTTTTCACTTTTTCTTCCTACCTGAAATACTTTATCCTTTTATTTTCACCTATACTGGCTACTTCCTACCTTCTTGTCTCCAAACAAATCTCCCTATCGCAAAGAGGTCGTCCTGAACATCAGATCGAGTAGCCACCCTCACTCTTGCCCTGCATTGTCACTCGGCACCACCTCAAATTATCTGTATTACAGGGATCAGTCAACTTTTCTGTAAAGGGCCAGATAACACATATTTCAGATCTGGCAGGCCATACAGTCCCCAAGACAGCTACTCAACTCTGCATCTGTAGCGGGAAAGCAGTCACAGGTAACACCTAAATGAATGAGCGAGGCTATGTCTCAGTCACACTATTTTTATGGACAGTGACATGGGAGTTTCAGATTTTTTTTACATGTCATAATATTCTTTTCATTTTTGCATCCATTTAAAAATGTGAAACCCAAATGAAGTGTGGGTCAGACTGACAGCCACAGTTTACCAGTATCGACCCTGCTCAATCATGTAACTTTATCAGGTCTTCTGATTCACCTTCTTCCTGAATGTAAGCTGTGTGCAGGCAAGGACTTGTAGGTCTTATTCTCTAATGTGGTTCAGCCTATCATTATGCCTGGCGCGCAGCAGGCACCTGATTTTTTATGGGTGGATGTATGGATGAATCAATGGACAGACAGAGGAAGAAGCAACAAAAAATAAACTAAATACCTTTTAAAGGTATTTTATAATACTATTAAATTATAAAAATTAAGAGAAGAAAAACACTGCAGACATGGACATACTAAGAACCTCACCACCAAATATGTTTTTGTGAAAACAAAAGATTCTAGAAATCTAATCCACACCAGGAAATATAGTATATTTAACAGGCTATACTACCACCTAGTGGAGAGAACTACTAACATCACAATATATACTTATTTTAATCTGAGAATCAGTTAACAAGATTTCCTTTCTGCTTCGTCATTGCAAATTATTCCCACACTTATTAATTCCACCAAAAAAATGCAAACATCACCTAAAACCACATATACTTGGACATACCTGGCCATTCCAAAATCAGATACTTTTACAACTCCCGCCTCACTTACTAGACAATTTCTGGCAGCCTGGAAAACAACATTATGATGGTATATTAGTTTAAAAATTCCACCATTTAAGTAGGAAAATATAAGTTCTGTTCATATTAAATTTAGTGTAACCTAGTCAACATTTGCAGAGAGTGGAAATGTCCTTTAATAAGTTGTTTTTACCCCTATGGAAGTATTTCCATTGTGTATTTGAAAAAATGAATAGAAAGGCAGGTCAGAAAGTCAGATTGCAATAAGGCATTATTGCATAATCTTTACCAATTGTCTTTTTTTTTTTTTTGAGACAGGGTCTGCCTCTGTCGCCCAGGCTGGAGTGCAGTGGCGCAATCTTGGCTCACTGCAACCTCCGCCTCCCAGGTTCAAGTGATTCTTCTGCCCCAGCCTCCAGAATAGCCGGGATTACAGGCACCTATCATCACACCCAGCTAATTACTGTATTTTTAGTAGAGACGGGGTTTTACCATTGTGGCCAGGCTAGTCTTGAACTCCTGCCCTCATCCACCTGCCTCGGCCTCTCCCAGTGTTAGGATTATAGGTGTGAGCCACCACACTGGCCAACTGTCATTCTTAAACAAGGGCTAATAGAAGAGTCAACTCACTTTTCTCCCTCCCAGACCTGTTCTTATTAAACTATCCAATTTTCTTACTGACAATGAGAACATCTCTTGAAGTCCTTAATCCAGTTCTCACTGGATTAATCCAGTTCTCACAATGATGGGTGACCAATCTCTTATCCAATATTTCTGCTCAGTGATTGGTCATCTCATCCCAGTCAAAGAACAGGCTGGGTGCAGTGGCTCACGCCTGTAATCCCAACATTTTGGGAGGCTGAGGCGGGTGGAAAACTTGAGGTCAGGAGTTTGAGACCAGCCTGGCCAACAGGACAAAACCCCGTCTCTACTAAAAATACAAAAAAATTTGCCAAGTGTAGTGGCACACAACTGTAGCCCCAGCTACCTGGGACTGGAGGCAGAATTGCTTGAACCTGGGAGGCGGACGTTACAATGAGCAGAGATCACGCCACTGCACTCTAGCCTGGGCGACAAAGCAAGACTCAGTCTCCAAAAGAACAGCTATGTGTGAATACAGTTTGCTTTTTCATTTATGTTCCCAGTATATTATAACATGATGTACAAAATTGGTCAAATACAATTGTGGATTATTTAATTTATATTTTCTTGCACATTCTTCAAGGTTACAAGGTTCAAGAAAATAGCTTGACAGAAAGACATGGTATTTCTCAGAAGGAAGACATGATGAGTCTTTTTTTTTTTTTTTTTTTTTTTTTTTGAGACCAAGTCTTGCTCTGTCACCAAGCTAGAGTCCAGTGGTGCCATCTCAGCTCACTGCAACATCCGCCTCCCGGGTTCAAGTGATTCTTCTGCCTCAGCCTCCCAAGTAGCCGGGACTACAGGCGGCCACCACCACGCCAGGCTGTTTTTTGTATTTTTAGTAGAGACAGGGTTTCATCATGTTCGCCAGGATGGTCTCGATCTCTTCACCTCGTGATCTGCCCGCCTCGGCCTCCCAAAGTGTTGGGATTATAAGCGTGAGCCACCATACCAGGCCAATAATATTTTAATACCATAACCCATAGACCAAGATGTGTTTTTCTTTCTTCCTGACTGTTCATAATTCTATTTTCTCTATGCGGCAATTGCACTTATATGAGGTTCCTTCTTGCTGAGTGCATTTTAAGAGTCTCATAGGCCGGGCGCGGTGGTTCACGCCCAGCACTTTGGGAGGCCGAGGCAGGCGGATCACGAGGTCAAGAGATCAAGACCATCCTGGCTAACATGGTGAAACCCCATCTCTGCTAAAAATACAAAAAAAATTAGCTGGGCATGGCGGCGGGTGCCTGTAGTCCCAGCTACTAGGGAGGCTGAGGCAGGAGAATGGCGTGAACCCGGGAGGCAGAGCTTGCAGTGAGTCGAGATCACGCCACTGCACTCCAGCCTGGGCGAGTGAGACTCCGTCTCAAAAAAAAAAAAAAAAAAAAGTCTCTTATAAAATGAGAGTTAATGCCCATTCCCTGGACTGCCTGCATCTTCCTACGAAAACACTTCACAACTCCACAATGCCTGCGCTGGATGGTCAACAGGATTCTTTACCAAGAAGACAAGAGCATCCCAAGTTTCCCATAAGGGGTTACACAAACCTACCATAGTAATACCAATATCATAGGCACAGAAATATGAGAATCGTTTTTGCCAAAATATCATCTGTCTGGAATGTGTAATCTGCCACACCGATGTAGATATTCAGTTTTTATCAGTTTTGTAAGGACAAAACAGACAAAGGTTCTTAGTTTACGAGTTTCAATTGACAGAGATGTTCTTCGTCATCCCTGACATAATGATAACAATAACTGATGCTATCTATAGCATGTATATTTTACAAAGCCCTTTGCCCCAGTCAAATAATGTGATCTTTAAAACAGTCTTGGAAGCCAAACAACATTATAACCCACAATTTACAGACACCGAAACTGAATCTAAGATAAGGTAAGTATCCCAAAACACACCTAGGAAATCAAGTGTTCCATCTCCAAATCTTCAACTCTCTAATATGCTTTAATTCTAGAGAGCATAGCATAGTAGTTAGGTAGGGACCCTAGAGCCAAGCTGCCCCGGCTCAAATCCTGGCTCTACAATTCACTTGTCCATTGGTAAGTTATTTTATCCTATTTGCACCTCAGTTTCCTCATCTGTAAAAAGGGAATAATAAGAAAATCTACTTCCCAGAATTATGATTAAACGAGTTTATTTGTAAAATACTTATCAGAACAATGTCTGTCTAAGGTGACTGCTAACTTTAAAAAATGTTTTGCTAAGGCTGGGCGCAGAGGCTCACACCTGTAATCCTAGCACGTGGGAGGCTGAGGCAGGCAGATCGCTTGAGCAGATCGCTTGAGTTTGAGACCAGTCTGAGCAACACAGCGAAACCCCATCTCTACAAAAATTAGCCAGGCATGGTGGCACATGCCTATAGTCTCAGCTACTTGGGGGCTGAGGCAGGAGGATCGCTTGAACCCGGGAGGTTGAGGCTGCAGTGGGCCAAGATTACGCCACTGCACTCCAGCCTGGAAGACAAAGTGAGACCCTGTCTCAAAGGAAAAAAAATTTTTTTTAGGTTTTTCTGCTTTCTAAAAAAATGTGTCCATGCTTTATCACTAGAAAGCTAAAACTAAAATATGGGAGGAAGTCCCAAATGAAAATTACACTCTTCTTGGTGAAAGAATTATTTTCTTTCAGGGGACAGACAGTGCTACTGATATGCTGAAAGCAAGCATTTTCAGCTGATTATTTTCAGGGGACAGACACTGCTGCTAATATGCTGAAAGCATTTGTAAAGAACAGGTAGAGAAGAAAAACAGAAGGAAAAGAAGAATGGAGGAGAGAGTGAGAACAGGTGAGAAGGGAAATATTGTCTCCATCACAACAATTTAGAACTGGTAACAGATTTTTTTTTCTGGTATTTTGAGAAGTTAACATGAACCTCCATGTTTTCCCAGTGATTTGAGAGATTTTTTTAAAAATCCAAAGGATTTCTCTTATAGTTTCTGTTTATAGTGTATGAGGTGGAAAAGAACTTGGGATCTAGTTAGAAAATCAAGGCCCACCGCAACTTCCCTACTTATCACAGGAGGCAAGCCATTTCACTTCCCTGAAGCTAATTTTCTCATCTGTACAAGAGTGATGGTAAGAGAATCCACTGTGAGTAGCTATCTCATGGGATTCTTATGGAGATCAAAAAATTAAAACATGGAAACTTGCTTGGAGATATTAACTAGGTAAATCATTAGACTGAATAAGGATCTTTCCTTTAAAATTACAGGGCAAGTTAAATTTACCAACTTTAAAAATAATGGTGAAAGATTGTTAAGAACAAAAATTGGCTATTAACACATCATTGCACATTTGCTGAGCCAGTGTTACAAAGGAATTCAGCCAATGAGTGGGAATGTGGGCAGCTAGGGTTACCAGATCTCTGTGGATGAAGCTGTTTCTCTCCAGATACTCCATCCCTTCACACACATCCTGACACATGCTCAGCAGCACGTCTCTACTGAAATGACCTTGTCTCTGTCGGAGGAAATTCAGAAGGCAGCCCCTTTCCATGAACTCGGTAACAATGTATATTGGTTTCTGCTGGGTGCATACACCATAAAGCTGCACTAACTTCGGGTGTGTCAGTTTCCTGGAAAGGAAGACATACACATATATAGTTACTATAGGAAAAGAAACTACCAAGTTTTTGGTGAGGGGCCACTTTTTAATACAAAAAGGTGAGCCAGAAAGATGATCACCACTTACATCATCACTTTAGCTTCTTCTATAAAGTCCTCCTCGCACATGGCACCTTCCCGAATAGCTTTGATTGCGACTTTGTACTGGGCTCGCCATTTGCCAAGCCTCACCACTCCAAACAGTCCACTTCCCAATTCCCTCATAAAGGTCAGTTCTGAAGGGTTAATCTCCCACTTCTCTGCAAGACAGAAGGGGAAAATGTTCATATTTAAAAAGGAAAACATAGCATGAATCAGAGAGGGGAAAAAGAACCTATAACCAAGATCAACCTCAAAATTACAGGATAACACTGTAATAATTCCTGGTAAAACACAGAAGAGACTTGAAACCTGCATCTGAACTGCCAAAGGTGGGGAGGATGAATCCCTTCTAACCAATGTGAAATGAAGAAGGCAAGACAATTCTGCACAAGTAATAATAATAATAATAATATAGCCTGAAAGTTAAAGGTACTTTTGTCAAACAAACACTTCCTTCTTTACCACTCTTCCTTCTCACGTTTGTTTGTTTTTTTTCTTTTTCAATTCCATCAAGTTGGAAATAATGTAATCTGCTGTTTTAAAGGCTTTTGTCAGAAGTGACAAAGACCATTAAGTTGGAAGCTTTCTTTCTTACCTTCATCCTTACTCACGTTCTTGTAAGCAATAAAGCTGGTGAGAACCAGGAAGGGCTTTGATTTATTTTAGATGTTAACATGATAATGCTTATTTTTTTACTGACAGAAAGTTTTCTATGGAATTATGAATAATGATGAAAATATAATACCTAGGCTGCTACGGTCTTAAGTATAATTACCTAAAAACCTATACTATAAACTTATGAAAATAATTCCAGTATGTGAAATAGTACACATCCAAATTTATCTTATGACAATGGATTCTTTTCAAGGAAAATCAGCTCACACAACCACAAAATAAGAGTTACCATAGCTGAATCCTGCAGTGGTGGGTGCATTCTTCCCTTTCACACTAACTGGGTACCGAAGCCGGGTGACAAGTCCTAATAATCAAAGAAAGCGTTGCAGTCAAACTCATTCATAATCATTCTGCTTGGTCACATGCTACAGGAAACTCACTTATAAAATTCATCATTTATTCATTTACTGCTCATCCTCTGTGTGTACATACATCACTGTGCTATATGCTTTTATTCATTCAACAAACATTTTCTTTTAAATACTACAGTGTTTAACAGGCACCATGCTAACTTTCTCTTTTTCCAAATATTTTGAAGGATGTTAAAAGGTTTCTAACAGTTATTTCACGTTCTTTTCCAATATGAGAGCTGAACTATGAAAGGGAATTATATTTGTCTGCTAAAAATGAAAGTTATTCACCTGACATGACTCAGTATTAGCAATCTTAGCATAAAAATCGGGCTCTAAGATAGCAACAATTCGGAATACCAACTACTGGAAATCAGTGTGTATCTTTTAACCCAAGTTGCATACAGCACTAAATGAGAAACAGGAGGTGTCTCTTCCAAAAACACCCATAGCACTCTGTATTTCCTCTACTACAAGATATTTCAAAGCAATTTAAAATCATTATGTACTTCTCTGTCTCCCTGCAAGTGGTAGGGTCTCGGAAAATCAGGATCAGTTACTACACCTAGTCCACCACAGTCTCCCCAAAGTCTGGCTCTGTTTCTGGCATGCAGTAGGCACTTGATACATGTTTGTTGAATGAATTGAGATGACAGTGAAGAATAAAACTTATACAGGAATACGGAAGAAAAAATTAGGGAGCAAAAACACCAAAAAAGAAAACAACAGAATGAGATATAAATTGATACAAAATCAGTTCCTCAAATGTTAAACACAGAGTTACCATATGACGCAGCATATCCATAACTAGGTAAATACCCAAAAGAAATGAAAACATATTTCCACGCAAAAACTGGTGTACAGGTGTTTACAGAAGCATTATTCATAAGAGAACTAATGTGGAAACAACCCAAATGTCCATCAACTGATGAATAATAAACAAAACCCATACAATGAATTATTATTTTTATACCTGGCCACAAACCAATTTCTAACAATGTGTTCAGGAAGTCCATCACAGCAATAAACATTAATGTCAATTTACATTGTCTAGAATTCCTAGTGATATTGTCAGCAAATTTTTTCCTTAACCTCATTTTACCTATAGTTTTTACATATCTAGGCTGTGTCTTGGCTTCCATAAGTAGATGAAGCACGACTTTCTAACACAACAGGTGGATGGTAAGATATTCCCCCTATATTTGAAGATAGAGGGGTTGATCCCATCTCAACATTGAGCATTATTATACTCAATTTGAAACTATTATTTTACTTAAGAGTTAAATGTAGACTTGTATGCTGGCCTGAGAACCTAAGCATTCCACAAATATTGTGTTAGGCTCTGGGTTGTGACTCAATAATAAGTAGAAGTTATTGTGCAATTACTATGTGTCAAGCCCTGTTCATTTTGTTTATATTATCTGATTGATTATTTCAGTAAACTCGTGATGTATGTTTTTAAAAAAGGGAATGGAATGCATCTACATACTACAACATGACAACGTCAACAACAGTTACGTTAAGTCAGTGAAGCTAGTCACGGAAGACCACATATTCTATAATTCCATTTATATGAAATGTCCAGAATAGGCAAATCTATAAGGGAGACAGAAAGTATGTTAATGGTTGCCTGGGGCTGGGCTGGTGAAGGGGGATGGGGTGACAATTATTTGATACAAAACTTCTTCTTGGGATGATGACAACGTTCTTTAAAAAAAAATTTAGATTATGCTGATAGTTGGCACAACTTTGTAAATATGCTAAAAACCACTGAATTGTATACTTTAAATGGGTGGGCTTTATAGTATATAAATTTTATCTAAATAACCATTATTATTACCTGAAAAAAAGTGAACAGTCACAAAATAGCAGGCTTTGCAAAGGGTGCCTTCAATAAAATTTCAAAATTTTTCATAAGTTGGGTGAAGCACTTGGCTATCCCTGCCCAGTTACATTTTTAAAGTCAAAGGCTGGAAATCTTTCTATATAATCCTGTGGAACTTTAATTTTCATAAATGTCGTTTCGTTTCTGTTATTTTTTGGTATTCAGTTTGTTCCCACTCTGGTGGTAGTGTACCAGAGATTCAAGAAGATGGTTAACTTGTAAGATATGATTACTCTACTCTCTGGAAACCTACAGCATAGGACTGAATCCTGGTTTATCTGGCATCTTCTGTGACTATTCTGAAATAGACATATCTTGGACGTTAGTATCAAGGACATATATACCACATAAATGTGAACTTTTTTTAACTTTTAAGTTCAGGGTTATAAGTGCAAGTTTGTTACATGGGTAAACTTGTGTCATGGGGGTTTGCCATACAGATTATTTCATTACCCAGGTATTAAGCCTAGTACCCATAAGTTGTTTTTCCTGATCCTCTCCGTCCTCCCAACCTCTACCCTACAAAAGACTCCAGTGTGTGTTGTTCCCCTCTGTGTGACCATGTATTCTTATTGTTTAGCTTCCACTTACAAGAGAGACCATGTGGTATTTGGTTTTCTGTTCCTGTGTTAGTTTGCTAAGGATAATGGCCTCCTTGCAAAGGACATGATCCCATTCTTCTTTGATGGCTTCACAGATTCCATGGTGTATATGTACCAGATTTTCTTTATCCTGTCTATCACTGATGGACATTTAGGTTGATTCCATGTCTTTGCTATTATGAACAGTGCTGCAATGAACACCCACATGCATGTGTCTTTATAATAGAATGATTTATATTCCTTTGGGTACACACCCAGTAATGGGACTGCTGGGTTGAATGGTGTTTCTGCCTTACTGTCTTCCACAATGGCGGAACTAATTTATACTCCCACCAACAGTGTATAAATGTAATGTGAACATTTGCTATATACCAATGGAATAACTCATGTCCTAAGGTCAAGACAGAGCTTTTTATAAAACTTGACATTATTTCTAATTATTCTTTGTATATATTATTCCTTTAATATGCAGTAATTTTAAATCAACCACATTCTACAATGAACTAACTATAAAATAAAACTGCTCAAGGAATTAATCACAGTATCTGATCATTTTAATCACAACCTTATATTTGAAGTAGGTTTTCACAGCTCACTTACCTGCTGCATTGTGCTTATGATATTCAATAATCTCAGGAATTGAGCCAAAAGCATGTTTTTCAGCTAGGTAATACTTCTTTGGAGATGTTGTTGTTTCCTTTATATGATAATGCCTGAAACCCGATGAACCTTCTCTAGAACAAAAATCAAAATGTGTCAGAACCAAGTTGAAATAATAGAACTTCATTCTTAAGGTGTTTTCTACAAGGGCAACCACAGCATCTATCCATATGATTCCCTCTATTCCTGGCACAAATTTTACTTCCCCTATGTTCTTCTTAGCTTCGTCTTTCATATTAGCATGTCAAAGTTTTTAAAGTACTCACTGAAAACACACATGGCCCTTTGCATGAGATTTGGAAAGAGAACATTTATGAATTCCACTTACCAACAGCTGGAAGTCTTAACGTAGCTATTAGCAGCTACTGCTTTTTGTTCCTGCTGTTGCATAAACTTACAAATGTCTAGAATACTTAAATCGCCAATAGCGAATAAATTAGACTTTTAAACATTCAACTTTAGGTACCTTTCTAGAGCAGAGATCTTCTCTAGTCCTCTCTTGCTAAAAATGCTTTCAAGATGACTCCTGTTGCTCTTAGGGTAAAGCTCAGACTTATTGACATTGACATGAACTTGCCTCTGCTTCAACTCTCAGGCTTCTCTCTCCTCCCTTCACTCTGCTCCCATTCTACCACACAGCTACAACATACTTTTCAGTGACTTGAACTCACCACATCCTCTCTCCCCTCTAGGTCCAGGCAATTTCCTGGTGAGAAACACTCCGTCCCCTCCCTCTGAGTTTTTCCTGCTCACCTCTCAGGTCTCAGCCTGGATGTCATTTGGGAGAGCGTTCATGACTAACTCAAGATGTGCCTAGGCTGTTTACCATCCCCCACCCCCAAACCCACCACACACACACATTACCCTCCCACATGGCACTTACTACCATCACTGTCTGTTACTGGGCTGTAGCATCTACTAACCTACTGGTGGGCAGGGTCTCTGCATCCTTTGCTCATGATTTTATCCTTAGTGACCAGCACCGTTCACTATAAATGTTTGTTGAATATTACTAAAGTTATTATAGCCATACTCAACAAATACATATGAAAAACTATAGGGAAAATTACTGAAAATATAAATACAAAAAACAGTATATACACTTCAGAAATCAAGTTCAGGTTTTCTTTTTAATGGTGAAACGCTGCATATTTTTATGAAAATTAGGAATCCATATAAACTACATGGGAAGTTCATGCAAAAACTCTAAATTATAAAAAAAAAAAAAAAATGGCAGGATTACTCACCCTCCAAACTTGGTATAAAGGGAGACTGTGTACAAGCCTGGTTGACTGGAATCCCTTACCATAAAACCACCTTCTTTATCCTAAAATCCAAGTTCAGAAAAAAATTGTTTTATTCCAATTACTAATAGCATCGCCATGGAGAATACTGAAGAACCTAATATTATAATTTTATAATTATTATTCTTTCCCAGAAAATCTGCTTTGAAGAAGCACAACTTACCAATAGGGCCCCTTGGTTTCTCCCACCCACATGACTTTGTACTTCAAATTACTGCGCTAGGAGAGTAGTTAAAGACATTGCACTCAATTCCCCACAATCACAAATCCTCACAAATGGTGAGACATTTCAATCAAACAATCTCTCAGTGCCCTTCCAGAACTGAGAGACAAGATTTTGCAATTCCTGTAAGGCCTGGACATGTAGGAAAACTGTCATGGAAAAATATATTTCTTAATGATTGGGTTTCATTTCATACATTTTTTGTATTTGTTATAAGCTTTGATTCTTGATCAGTATGATTTTCAATTCACACTGAATTTTCCTATAAATGTCTCAGTGCTTTTTATAAGAATGAATTTAAAAATTCTTAATTCTCTAGAAGTTGAAGTTAAATATCAGTCTTTTTTTCTGAGACAGAGTCTCGCACTGTTGCCCAGGCTGGCTGGAGTGCAGTGGCACGATCTTGGCTCACTGCAGCCTCCACCTCCTGGGTTCAAAGAATTCTCCTGCCTCAGCCTCCCGAGTAGCTGGGACTATAGGCGTGCACCACCATGTCCAGCTAGTTTTTATATTTTTAGTAGAGACGGGGTTTCACCATGTTGGCCAGCTTGGTTTTGAATTTCTGACCTCCAGTGATCCACCCTCCTTGATCTCCGAAAGTGCTGGGATTACAGGCGTGAGCCAACATACCCAGCCAAGTATCAGCCTTTACAAAAGGAGAGATGGAGGCACAAGTAACTTAAGCAGAGAAAATCAAGAGTTGGAAACAATGCTAAAAGACTAAAGGTCAAATCTTTCTCAGGTTCCAAGCTGAAAAGCAAGAAATAGACCCTACGAACCTCAAATACCTCTCTGTCCAGTAACACTACCATCAATCTCTAGTATTTAAATTGCTTTAAGATGAAAAGTGTGTCCTTTATTAGTTGAAAAATAAAACAAATTGCACTCTTCTTCATAGGAAAAACAATGGAATTAAATAAGGCCCCACAAAAATACCTGATAACAATTAGGGATAATAATTGTAATAATCGATCAGTAAAAAGTATAACAGAGGCTGGGCACGGTGGCTCATGCCTGCAATCCCAGTACCTTGGGAGGCTGAGGCAGGCAGATCAGTTGAGGTCGGGAGTTCAAGACCAGCCTGGCCAAAATGGCAAAACCCCATCTCTACTAAAAATACCCCATCTTTACTAAAAATTAGCCGGGCATGGTGGTGCATGCCTATAATCTCAGCTACTTGGGAGGCTGAGGCAGGAGAATTGCTTGAACCCAGGAGACAGAGGCTGCAGTAAGCCAAGATCACACTACTGCACTCTAGTCTGGGAGACAGAGAGAGAGAAACTATCTTAAATAATATAAATAAATAAATAAACAAACAAACAAATAAACACATTTATTTATTGAAAATTTATTCTGTTCTAATGTTCTAGCATATCAATTTATTTAATCATCAAAACAGTCCTATTACATAGGTACTATTGTTATCCCCACATTACTTCGCAGGTAAGGAAATGACAAACAGAAAGACTGGCTGGGTAATTTGCACCAGGTCACACAGCTAGTAAGCAGTAGAGGCAGGATCTGGTCCCCAGGCTGCCATTTAGCTACTCACTCCGCTACATCTGCCTCTCACTGTGGGGTCTCCAGAGAGGCATGGAAGAATCCTGTGGGCATGGTTACGTGTAGTCAGAATTAACCAAAGTCACCTACTATTGTTTTTTTAACATCAACTACAAAAACAAGCACTCAACAAAATCTTGATGTATGATACTAAGCAAGAGGTTAAATGAGAAAACATGAGTTTAAAAGACTGGGAACAATAGCTAAATAGAAAACTAGATCAGAAATGCAGAGAATTGTAGAGATCATCTTCTAGTCCAACTCCTTCTCTTACAGATGTGAAAAGTAGGCTAGAAAAGTCACAGGGAGACCCAGGTCCCATTACTCAGCACAGGGTAGTTCCCTCTATACATTTTACCCTTTCATTTTATTTCTTTTTAAAGGTATAGCAATTTCAGCACATTTATTTCTAAATGGAATTAAACATCTATTAATGCTTTATTTATAAAAGACATTACGTAGTATCAATGTAAACTATTTTAAAATAACTAACTTCGAGCCAAAAAAAAAAAAAACCAAACAAATACTTAAGTACTAAAAGTCAAGACAGCAAATGATCAATCAGGAAGAAAGCATTAGAGTAAGCTTGCCCCTCATGCTAAGGAAAGTGAAAGTGCAACAACTGCAGCAAAATGAGGATGGGCCACTACAGGAGACTCTCTCTGCCAGGGAATACACTGCTGCAGAACTCAGAGACTGCAAAGACCTTTAACCAACTACTGGCTGGTCCTAGAACAGTAGTGTTTGTTACTAATTGATAACAAACAGTTGCAGATTTCCTTTTTCCTTCTCTACTCCCACCGCTTCACTTGATTAGGCTTTAATCCATTTATGCCTAGGGTTCCATTATTGGAACACTAAGCTTGTGGGCGTTATTTACATCCTACGGCTCAAAGTCATCAAAGGTCTGATTTTTCACACACAAAAAATTTGCAACCTCCAGCATAAATGAGTTAAAAAAAAAATAAAGAGCAACAACTACCTAGGGAACCCCTGGCTGCTTGGATGGTCTAACTGCCAGACACAGTGGGTGATGATATTTCCCTAGCCAGGAATGAAGCAGAAAAAAATGAGTGACATTACTACCCACCCAGCCCTGCAGCAACGCCTTCATAATGCAAGGCATACATACACAAGGGAATTGTAGCCTTATGGCCTGGATCATTCTGGCTGTGACAGAGGTTTGGCCTAATGAAGGAAATTTACCAGGAGGGACAACCTTGTGGTGGTTAGTGGAAAGCCCCAGGGGCTTCTCTAAAAATTAAGAATGAGGTAAGCCATCTATGCTCAGGTTTTCATGGGACTTGATAAAGCAATTTTTACTTCCAGGATGAAAAATAAATTGCTACAGGATATGCTGTGCTAACAAAAGGAAAATGAAAACCATCTGAAAAGTGGCAATGACAATTCTTTATGAAAGCTATAAGTTTTGCTCCTGTGTGCCTGTATGCCTATATGTCTATATGTGTTATATGTGTGTGACATTTCTATGTGATCTAAGAAAACATCTGGTAAATGAAATTAGTTTTTAAATTGTTGGTAAAATAAAATAGAAACATCTTCAGAATTTAATTCAGACATTTTGCCTAGATCTACTAGTCAGACAAGTTTAGGTTGTCTCTGCCTCAGGTCATAAAACTGCTGCTTCTGAGACGTTTTTGACACTTGTTTGACTTGTATGTGAGTTTAATTAAAATTAATCACTTCCTAGATATTTTACTGGAAATTAGAACTACTAAGAGTTACAATAGTAGTTAGTGTATATAATTAAAACTACTAGATGTAAGAGAAACAATTCTATATACAGAGTGTATAAAGAAAGTAAGATGAATTTTTGGTGAAGAAGGCTACAGAAAAGATAGGATAGAGCTTTTGCTTAAGAAAAAGTCATTTTTTCTAGTTCAGAGGTTATTTAAAGTTTGTTTCAAAATGAAGGAAAAAATGATATAGATAAAACTAAATGGGTAGAAAGAGAATGAAGGAAAAGAAAGGAAAGTCACAGAACTTGTCCCAGCAGGAAAGAAATCTTTAGATGGTTATTAAAAAATCAAATGAATAAAATGGAAATTAATGGCGTTAAAACAAAGGTCTTAATACAACACTACTGAAGGTTGTGTGGACCAAAAGGAGCCCCTGCTGGTTCCCCAACATTAAAGAGCCCAGAATTACTTTGCTATATCTCCAGTCTGTAGAAACGTAAACAGCTAAAAGACAGAGATTATAATGATATAAGGCTGACCAACAATTGTTTCAGGGAAAAACTGAAGCAGGTTAATCAAGATAAAGACTGAAAAAAGGGCCAGGGTCCCTTGGCTCAACCCCCTGCTGGGAACCTAAAGCCTTCTGCACAACAGAGAGTAAAATGTTCTGGAGGTAGAGAAGAGAAGTTCCTAGGACTAAAACATAAAAACATAAGGGTTTATAAGACTATGAAAGTTGGAATGTTTGAACAGGTTTTATGTAAAGTAGCTGTGTCTCCTTTATCTAAATGTTTTATGGGAATGAACATTGTATTTGACTGGGGAATATTTCTTCTACTGTAAAATAGAGGGCATGTAAACCTGCCCTTCAAGCAATATTAATTGGACATGATAAATGGAAGCCAGTATGACTGTCCAAACTCACAGTGTAGAGAAAGTTGGAATGCTGGTAGGGACAAATTTTCTACCTGATAGTCTTTTGTTGAGTGTTACTAGGTCTTATGGCAAAAGCCAGTTAGCACCTCCCAATGACAACTACTGGCACTCTGGACTAAAGAACTTCTACTAGACGGGCATTTACTGCCTTGCTATGGATGCTAACTATAGCCACATCTATGACTGAAGAACATAAAATGCTCTTGACACCTGAAATATCTGTGCTGTCTCAGGTGATGTCAGAGGAACACTCTAATGGAGATAGCAGTATCTAAAAGAGTTCCATCATAAAATGGAAATGGTTCATACAGGATCACACTATCTGGTGGGTACAAGGAGGAGACACTCATGAGCAGGGAGCCTCTCTAACCCAAAGACTGACTCTGGAACTGTGTGAGTAGCTGCTGGATTCTACAGTGCCCAATAAACAGCTCTCAACTGACCAAGCAAGAGTTGCTTGGTTTGTGGATGGTGGTTCCAAGGTGAATGGACAACAACCTGTGTGGAAGGCTGCTACTCTGAAGAAGAGTCAAGAAACTGTGTTTTTGTGTGTTCTGAACTATTTAAAGCTTACAGCAATTGAGTAAAGTATAATTTTGAGAGCCAAACTGAGGCATTAACTATTCTCTCTACCTGATTTCTCCAAAATTTGGAAGCTATTTGTGAGTATTCTTATTTTGTGGCAATATAGTTTCTTGCATAAGTTCAATAAGCTATGTTTTCTTTTGTAACAGGACACACTGGGGAAACCACTGCTACAATAACCACACTGGTTATTTTACCAAGGCTTTGGGCATATGAAATTGTAAGGGCCAGTTTCAAGGGGTAAGGAGTAGGAAAACAGCCTGTTACATGGCAAGAGTGATGTAACCTTGAAGTGAAACCACAGTGATGACCAGTGCTCGATCCCCACTTACCAAGGTGTTTGCAGCAAGGTGTTTAAACAATGCTTTCATAAAGATGCTTATCTAACCTCACCAGTGGTCACATGTGCTGGTAAGAAAGGCTAAAGACATGTCCAGCTGCACATGTTTTACCCTAAAAGTTTGCTATATAAAGAATACTTTCTGGAGGGCAGGTGTGGGGATAACTGCCCTGAGGCCACAGGGCCACCCATGATTACTTCTGTTTATAAGTCCCTATTAAATATTTCTTTCTAGAAACTGAATTTGTCAGCCTCTTTCTTCAGTCTCTGAGCTCCCTCAGCCTCTGGGAATAGTTTTGCATAGACTTGCTCACTGCTGAACAAATTTAGAAAGAGAGATATGTGGAACTACTTATTATGGACTCATTAAAATTTATTTGCCCTTAAGCCAAACCCACAAGTACAAACACTTACTTCACTGCGGAGGAGTTGCTCTGCCTTGCTTCTATTCATATTTCTGCAATACCATCTGAACAGAAAAAACAATACATTTCAGGCCTCAGGTTTTTAGGACATATTTTATTATTTTCAGAATTAATAAGGTAATTCCACTCATTAATAATAAATCTAACAAATAAGAACAAGATATCACTCATAATTTCAATAACAGACAACTAGTAATTTTGATGTATATACTTCCAGACTTTTTCTACCCATATTTCTATGAAAACATGTATGTATGCCCATATTCTTATGTTTTATTAAAGTGAGATCAAACTACATAGGCTATACTATAATCTGAATTTTTCATATAACACTATAGGATATTTTTGCAAATCAATATAAGTCTACATATGATAGTATGCATGTGCCATAATTTATTTAAGCTATTCTTCACTGTTCAACATAAAAATCATTTTCAATTTTTCACTACTAGAATCACGGCAAGAATGAATTTTACTCCACTGACTCAAACATGCAGGAAGTGGCACTTTGTATTACTGTCTTTAATTCAAACTAAATCTTATTCCAAACTAAGGCTTATTCCAAGCCCTCCTCCTATCAATATGGCAGCAGATTTCATCTCAAGTCATAATGGTGGCTCCCTCAATGAATTTCACAAAGGTCCTAAGTGAAAAAAGAAACAACAAAACATAAGCACAGGCCTCCTGGGTCTTCAGACTTGCTGGTTTCCAGCAGAGCCCCAAGTCCTGTGGTTGCCCAAGACTCTATTGTAGAAATGTCTGCCATGACCAATCAGCTGGTCTTCCCTCCCATGAGATCTTTCAACCACCCTGTGCCACATCCCAAGACCCTGCCAATCTGTACCTCTTCTTCTTTTTTTTTGAGATAGAGTCTTGCTCTGATACCCAGACGAAAGTGCAGTAGCACAATCTCAACTCACTGCAACCTCCACCTCCTGGGTTCACACGATTTTCCTGCCTCAGCCTCTTGAGTAGCTGGAATTATAGGCATGCACCACCACACCTGGCTAATTTTTGTATTTTTAGTAGAGACAGGGTTTCACCGTGTTGACCAGGCTGGTCTCGAACTCCTGGCCTCAAAGGACCTGCCCACCTTGGCTTCCCAAAATCCTGGGATTACAGGCGTGAGCCACCATGCCTGGTCCTGTACCTCTTCTTATCCTTTGGAAAGCCCTTTTCTTGATGCTGTCATTAACCACCTCATCCTTAGAGATACTCGCCTCTCTGTACTTTCCCCAGCATAATCGATCCCTCCATGTGATTTAAGCAAACAGGCCATAAGAACATGAACTTAGACAATTCTTCTTTGGCCTTTGGTTTTAAACTTATTTTGTTAGATCCTTACTCGTTGGCAAGGAATTCTCCACCACAGTCATATACCCTGAGACTTCAAATGTTATAAAATCAGCTCAGCTCCTCTGGACATTTAAATTTCCCAGTACGGCTTCAGCCTTCCATAAGAGAACCAGCACCTGCTTTTGGCCCAGCAAAACCCTAAGACAGGGAAACATAGGCCTTCCCTGACTAAAGAAGGGAAAAACACAAAGAACAAAAAAGACAATACAAGAGCTTTTTCTGTCCAGATTCTTTTATGTAGTAGCCAAATGCAAATTACAGCCTCCATCCAAGCTAGACTGTTAGACATTTTAATTGGAATCTGAGGTGTTGAGCCAGGCCTCAGAATTGTCAACATCTCATTACATGGACCTCGTTTTATGAAATGAGACCAAGTTCAACAAAATTGCAGTTGTGATCAATACATTTCTGAATGCAATTGAGAAATATAATAAATTAGGAGAACAGAATTCTGTCCCTAATGCTTTTCCACTGGTACAAAGAAACATTTATCAAGTGCCAAAAACATTCATAAAAATTAACTAAGGAAACATACCTGGAGCTTTAATTATGAATTATAAAGTAGCAGGATTTGCGAGATTGAGAAAAAGTTATTAAAAACAGAAGATCCAGTCCATCTTCACAATAAGAGTAAGCAAAGGTGGTTTCATCTTGGGTTCACATATAAGAAATCAGTGAAGCTAAATTGTAGCTCTCAAGAGGAAACTAGACATAAGATATTCAGAGAAAGGAGGAGGCCCCTGCCTCATCTACTGTATTCCAGCTCCTCAGAAGGAGGAAAGAAGGAATCTACTGCACAAAGGGAAGGCTCTTGAAAATCCTGTTCTGAGGGGTCATTTTTAGGGCGTTGACAAGTTCCCTGGAAAGGATGTTCCCTTCTTTGGGATATCAATTCAGACCTTTAAGTGTCTGTTGAAAGACAGAAAGGAGGAAGGAGTCATACACAAATAGATGAATTAACTCATGGTCAGGATTTTCTAACAGTTCAGTTCTTGGTGGCTTCTTTCTCCTCTCCTGTGACTATCTATCTCCAGGCAAGAAAAAAAAAAAAAAAAAGACAACAGTGGCTCCCCTGAATTCTCCCATCAGGAAGAATTACACACACAGGTAAAATGTGACACAGATACCATACATCTCTATAAAGGAACACCTGAGGCTGGCTAATTTATAAAGAGAAGAGGTGTATTTGACTCATGGTTCTACAGGATGTACAGGAAGCATCGTGCCAGCACCAGCATCTGAAAAAGACCTCAGGATGCTTCCACTCATGTCTGAAGATGAAGGGAGCTGGTGTGCAGACATTACATGATAAGATAGAGAAAGCAAGAGAAGACAGAGGCACCAGGATTTTTTTTTTTTTCTTTATTTTTTTGAGACAGAGTCTTGCTGTGTCACCCAGGCTGGAGTACTGTGGCGTGATCTCGGCTCACTGCAACCTCCACCTCCTGGGTTTAAGTGGTTCTCCTGCCTCAGCCTCCCAAATAGCTGAGACTACAGGTGCATGCCACCACACTTAGCTAATTGTTTTTTTTTTTTTTTTTGACATGGAGTTTCACTCTTGTTGCCCAGGTTGGAGTGTAATGGCGCGATCTCAGCAACCTCCGCCTCCTGGGTTCAAGAGATTCTCCTGCCTCAGCCTCCCAAGTAGCTGAGATTTCAGGCACCTGCCACCACGCCTGGCTAATTTTCACCATGTTGGCCAGAATGGTCTACTGACTTCAAGCAATCTGCCCATCTCAGCACCCAAAATACTGGGATTACAGGTGTGAGCCACTGTGCCCAGCCCAGGCTCTTTTCAACAACCAGTTTTCGTGGGAACTAAGAGTGAGAACTCACTTCCTTGAGAATGGTACCAAGTCATTCACCATGGGGGAGAGCTCTACCTCCATAATCCAAACATCTCCCCACAGGCCCCTGCTCCAACACTGGGGATCAAATTTCAATATGAGACTTGGCGAGGTCTCCAGATCCAAGCCACAGCAGTCAGGTGCTGCTCTAAGCATGTTACATTTATTACCTCATTTCATCCTCACAACTCTTAGGAGGTTAAGTGGTATTATCACTGCTGTTTTGCAAATGAAAACATTGAGAAACAGAGAAGTAAAACATATCTCAAGGGCATACAGCTAGGAAACAGCAAAGCCAAAATTGAACCAAATGTCTGGTCTCAAAGCCTGTGCAGTACTAAAATGGTTCCTACTGATCTTTTAAAGATGAGAAAACTGATTCTAAGAGGTTAAAATGTGCCTACTGTTACGCCAATCAATGGGTCCTGAAGTAGAACATATACCCAAGCCTAATTTCAATGCTGGGAACAACCATATTGCCAGTGCAGCAGTCGGGAGACAGGGGAAAGAGGGCCCAACAGTGTTGTGGGAAGTCAGGGACCCCAAACAGAGGGACCGGCTGAAGCCATGGCAGAAGAACATAAATTGTGAAGATTTCATGGACATTTATTAGTTTCCCAAATTAATACTTTTATAATTTCTTATGCCTGTCTTTACTGCAATCTCTGAACGTAAATTATGAAGATTTCACGGACATTTATCACTTCCCCAATCAACACTCTTGTGATTTCCTATGCCTGTCTTTAGTTTAATCTCTTAATCCGTCATCTTCATAAGCTGAGTATGTATATCACCTCAGGACCCTATGATGATTGCGTTAACTGCACAAATTGTTTGTAGAGCATGTGTGTTTAAACAATATTAAATCTGGGCACCTTAAGAACAGGATAACAGCGATTTTCAGGGAACAAGGGACATAACCTTAAAGTCTGGCTGCCTGGCCGGGCGCGGTGGCTCAAGCCTGTAATCCCAGCACTTTGGGAGGCCGAGACGGGTGGATCACGAGGTGAGGAGATCGAGACCATCCTGGCTAACACGGTGAAACCCCGTCTCTACTAAAAATACAAAAAACTAGCCGGGCGAGGTGGCGGGCGCCTGTAGTCCCAGCTACTCCGGAGGCTGAGGCAGGAGAATGGCGGGAACCCGGGAGGCGGAGCTTGCAGTGAGCTGAGATCCGGCCACGGCACTCCAGCCCGGGCTACAGAGCAAAACTCCGTCTCAAAAAAAAAAAAAAAAAAAAAAAAAAAGTCTGGCTGCCTGTGGGCCGGGCAGGACAGAGCCATATTTCTCTCATTACCGAAAACAGCTGAATTCTTTCCCCAGTGAGGAATATTAATTAACAGCCCTGGGAAAAGAATGCGTTCCCAGAGGAGGCCTCTGAAATGGCCACCCAGGAGTGTCTGCCTTATGCAGATGTAGATAGAGATGAAACATGCCCTAGTCTCCTTCAGCACTACTAGGCTTGCTAGGATTGGAAAACTCCAGCCTGGAGAATTCTAGTCAGATAGGTTCTCTGTTCTTGAACCCTGTTAAAATGTTTGTCAATGACAATGCGTACACAGTGGGACGTGGAAGTTCATTAGTGATTTTAGTTTCGCCCTGACCTTGTGATCTCTCCCTGACCTTCTGCCTTGTGATCTTTTGTTGCCCTTGAAGCATGTGATCTCTGTGACCCACACCCTATTCGTACACTCCCTTCCTTTTGAAAATTGCTAATAAAAACTTGCTGGTTTTATGGCTTAGGGGGCATCACGGAACCTACCAACATGTGATGTCTTCCCTGGACACCCAGCTTTAAAATTTCTCTCTTTCGTACTCTTTCCCTTTATTTCTCAGACCGGCCGACACTTAGGGAAATAGAAAAGAACCTACATGAATTATTTGGGGCAGGTTCCCCTGATACAACGGTTGAAAGAAAAACCTTTGGCCGGGGGAGGTGGCTCACTCCTGTAATCCCAGCACTTTGGGAGGCCAAGGCAGGTGGATCACTTCAGGTCAGGAGTTTGAGACCAGCCTGGCCAACATATTGAAACCCTGTCTCTACTAAAAATATGAAAATGAGCCAGGTGTGGTAGTGGGCACCTGTAATCCCAGCTACTCAGGAGGTTGAGGCAGGAGAATCACTTGAATCTGGGAGGCGGAGATTGCCGTGAGCTGAGATTGAACCACTAGACTCCAGCCTGGGTGACAGAGTAAGACTCTGTCTACAAAAAAAAAAAAGAAGAAGAAAAGAAAAGAAAAGAAGAAAGAAAGGAAAGAAAGAGAAAAAGAGAGAGAAAGAGACAGAGGAAGGAAGGGAGGGAGGAAAGGAGGGAGGGAGGGAGGAAGGAAAGAAGGAAGGAAGGAATTCGAAAGCAGTGGGTTGAAGAGTAGGGATTTAAAAAAAAAAAAAAGCATGCCACAGAAAAGCTTTATTAGAGGCTAATACTTTCTGATGAACGAACTATACATCTAGAAATTAGGCCCTGAATTTGTAGGTCATTTGTCGATTGTTCTTAGATATTAAAACCCTAATGTGAATTAGTTTTTCAGATTAGCTAGTTACCCCAAAATAGCAATGTCAATAAGGAAAGAAGAAGTTTGAGGGCATTTCATCTTTTAACCAGACCCCTGCCAAGCTTTGAGAATCTTTTAACCAGACCCTTGCCAAGCTTTGAGAATGGGTGAGAATAAATCATGAAAAGAAGACAAGAGGTAGAAACAAAGGAAAAACATAAAACCAACCAGTTATACACCTTAGCTTGTTCTCTAATTTTGCCCCTTCTAACTATGCCACCCACTCAAAGCCTTTATCCTAAGCTTTTTCCAGTCCTAAGGGCCCTCTCACTTCTGTTACCTTCTCCCTTTACCGTCTTCCCACCAAGAACATCTTCTTATTAACCATCACAATGAATCCGCTTTCTTTTCCAGCACTGATCTCTGTGATCTTCTCCTCCCTATACTGTTGACTGGCTATGGAAGTTAGAACTAGGTTACTGATAACACTGGGAGTTGCTGGCCTGGAAATCCTGAGTTCAGCCCAGTGACAGTCTGTGGCCTGGGATTCCTCCTGGGCCCAAGCAAACAGCAGAAGAACTATTCACTCCACAGCTGTCAGAGGCTTTCTTTTTTTTTTTTTCTTTTTTGTAAATTCCTGAGAATATTTAAGTTGTTGTGATGGTTAATATTGAGTGTCAACTTGATTGGACTGAAGGATGCAAAGTATTGCTCCTGGGTGTGTCTGTGAGGGTGCTGCCAAAGGAGATTAACATTTGAGTCCGTGGCCTGGGAAAGGCAAACCCACCCTCAATCTGGGTGGGCACAATCTAATCAGCTGCCAGCACGGCCAGAATAAAAGCAGGCCGAAAAACGTGGAAAGACTAGCCTGGTTTAGTCTTCTGGCCTCCATCCTTCCCCCGTGCTGGATGCTTCCTGCCCTCGAACATTGGACTCCAAGTTCTTCAGCTTTAGGACTCAGACTGCCTTCCTTGCTCCTCCGCTTGCAGACGGCCTATTGTGGGATCTCACCTTGTGATTGTGAGTCAGTACTCCTTAATAAACTCCCTTTTATATATACATCTATCCTATTGGTTCTGTCCCTCTAGAGAACCCTGACTAATACAATTGTGTTACAGGATGGGCTGTGGCCAAAACAAAACAAAGCGAAACAGAACATGGAGTAGGAAGACAGAATAGGGTCTCTGCCTGCCCTCACGGGAACAGGTTTCCCCTTGGTCGTCTACCAGGCACGGTACAAAGGCTATGTGGACTCCCTGGCCTCTGAACAGAATGCAGTGGCACTCCCATGCTGGACACGGAAGTCCAGAGTTATGCAGAGGAAGAAAACCTCTCGGAAGAGAGAAAATTTCCAAATTAAGGTACATTTGAAACACTCGGGGCCATAAATCATAAACTTCAGTATTGAAAAGCCTCATTTGAAATCACATGAGTCATAAAAGGAGTTCTCATATTTAGATAAGGATTATCTGGCTTCTAAGCATCTTCTTTCCCCAATTTCAATCAGTTCTCCAAGCTACCACTTGAAAACCAGGCCCAAGTTTTCACCTTTTAGCACCTTCCCTAATTCTAACGATTTTATAAGTTTTCCAAAAATCTATTTGACTTAAGAGCAGAAATGCTACCTTATTTATATGTTGTTTATACTCTCTCCTACTTCTAAAATTACTTTGAGGATCACACCCCACTGAGCACTGTGGCTTTTTGAATTTGTTAACCCTTTCTTAGATGTTAAGGTATACTTATAGTATAGCAAGTGACATGAAGAAAGGAAACAGCTTGTTGTTGCTGTTGTTTCTAAGGAGGTGAATGAAGCATCAATACACCACCTCAGAATGACAATAAAAGAGCATTCGATGTATATAAGCCTCACATTACAACTTAGCCATACACTGCTAGTGGGTATATAAATAATACAATTTATCTGGAAAGCAATTTGATAGCATGCGTCAGGAGCCTTCACAATGTTCATGTATAGAATTTAGCCCAGCACATAGATTTTAGAGATCCAGTTTAAGATAAGAAACAAGAAGTTACCCCATTTTTTTTTTTAATATAGAAAAGGTGCCTAAGACAACCTAAACCACACAAATAAGGAAATGATTACATAAATTATTGGACATCCACGTGCCATCTGCCTGGTTATGTCCCTAAGGCCACACATAATGCTTGATACATGCTAAGATCTCAGGAAATATTTAATAAATTTATGATCAAATGAAATAAAATGTAGCTAGGAAAATGTTTTCAAAGAATATTAAAGTGCATGAGGAAATAAGTATGATTCTATCTTGAAAAATCGTAAAAAGATTGAAAGGAAATATACTAATATTGACAAAGGTCAACTCTAATTGATTTGAGTAATTTTTTCTTATTAACATTTCCGCTCTGGAAACTGTTCTTATGTCCTGAATGAATGGACATGATCTGTATTTCAAAGTCAGCTAATCTGTGATTTATTTCAAATCAATTCAGTTATACTTATGTAATTTATGTACATAAGCTTATGTAACTCCATTCACACAGTACCTTCAGGAAAAATATATTATAGAGATTAATTCTCAGTCTTTTACCACATCAGACAACTGAATTAAGGCTATTTTAGCACCCACTCCCTTCAAAGAATCATGAAAGATATCCATTAATCTTCAAAATGCCTTACATAATTAGGAAAATGAAAACTTTCTGATTTTCCATTCACAAAATAAACATTTACTTACTCATATTGATCTAAGTTGTTTGATTTCTTTCCCGTTACATAATTACTTGGGATATATCCTTCATTCCTAGAAATAAGAAAAGTACTTTAGATAAACTAAGATTACTTTACTGGGAGGTTATTAAAAGAAAGAACGATTATTGCCTTTTGAAATAAAGCATAATATTGCTTAAAGCTTATAAGAAAGACTAGCTGACCCCTCAAAATTCAGTATCTGTAATTCATCTGACATTTTACAAAGTACTTTCACTTTTGGTGCCCACAAAAATTCTGGGTTAGGCAAACATTATCGTACACATTTTCCGGTGGGGAAACTAAAGCTTAGAAAGATTATGGGATTTTTTTTCCCAAGGTCCTAAAGTTAGCCAGCAACAGGGCCAGAACTCGAACTCTGGACTTGTGACTAGGTCCCGTGCTCCTCCAACATTCCACAATACTTCTCCAGAATTCACAGTTTTGGTGATATGTGTTAAAGAAACCACTAATTCAGAAAAGTCAAAGTGTTGGATTAAAAACACCCACCACTCTAATACCTCAATAGTTCTTATAGAATAGTTTCACAAAGGATAACTCCTGGCCTTTCGGTCATTATCACTTGGGGCACTTGTTAAAACAGCAAATTCTTGGGTCATAACCCAATCAATGTGAATTGAGAAGACCTATGTCAGGTCAAAAAAGGTCCAATTTTACCCCAAATGACTTTTACACACATCACAATTGAAGATGCACTCTCAGGTCAGTAGGAGCTCAGGTTTTCAGCATAAGAAAAGAGATACACATATAAAATTTAAAAATTGAGTAGAAACCTTATAATCTTAAATTTGAATTTAAAGTATTAGTAAGAACTCATAATACACACACACACACACACACACACACACACGTGTACATATAGGTAGCTCCGTTGCACTGAGAAAGGCCTAGAAGGAATGGCAATCCAGCAGCAATTAGAATCTTAGCATCACCACTGTCCCTATATATCATTTGTGACTAAAAGGAGCCAGTCCTCCTTAGAAAAATGTCAAATTGTGTCCAGGTGCGGTGGCTCACGCCTGTAATCCTAGCACTTTGGGAGGCCAAGGCAGACAGATCACTTGAGGCCAGGAATTCGAGACCAGCCTGGCCAACATGGCGAAACCCTGTCTCTACTAAAAAATACAAAAATTAGCCGGGCATGGTGGAACATGCCTATAATCCCAGCTACTTCATAGGCCAAGGCACAAGAATCACTTGAACCTGGTAGGCGGAGGTTGAAGTGAGCCGAGATCGTGCCACTGCACTCCAGCCTGGGAGACAGAACAAGACTCCATCATCGAGACCATCCTGGCTAACACAGTGAAACCCCGTCTCTACTAAAAACACAAAAAACTAGCTGGGCGAGGTGGTGGGCGCCTGTAGTCCGAGCTACTCAGGAGGCTGAGGCAGGAGAATGGCGTAAACCCAGAAGGCGGAGCTTGCAGTGAGCTGAGATCGCGCCACTGCACTCCAGCCTGGGGGACAGAGCAAGACTCCGTCTCAAAAAAAAAAAAAAAAGAAAAAGAAAAAAAAGAAAAGAAAAGAAAAGAAAAATGTAAAATTGTAAGTTTGGCCTCCTAAAAAAATACAAGATAACTTGAGTCATTTCATTGAGCCAGAAAGTAGGAAAGAAAAACTAACAGGGTCCTCTACCAAAAACAGCTACCATCGACCTAAAATTGGCCAATTCAAGCAAAAAGAATAATGGTGGCAATGGATTGGAACCAAATATATAAGTATCCATAATAACACTAAAAATAAACTGTTGGTTACCATTGTTATTACAAGAGAAAGCTCAGTCATCAACTCATTATTCGGAAAATCAGTAAAAGTTTAAGAATCCAAATTTCATCTTTCCTTTCCTTCATGAACTACATGAATTGGTAGATGAGGCAGTTCTTTAGAGAACTAGTAAATGCAGATGGAATGACAAAATTAGGAAATCACCATTTTGTAATCCCTAATGAAATAATGACTCTAAGAAAGAATCATTAATGAACTCCCAAATCATCAGGGTAAACACCGATGAAGAACTTTATGACAGAGGAACAAGGCTGACACCTGAACCACTAAGCAATCTTAGCATTATTAACAGTAGGACAGCCAGATATCACCTTCTAATGTGATCAAGCCTCTAGCTCTACTTGCCAGTTCATAAGAAATACAAGAAACACAGGCATATTAAGTGACAGCACAAGAAAGCAATACATTTAATCTAGATTATGGCTCATTTTAGTGTTAAATGACCTCCTTTCATCAATAAATCAAAAATGTAGAATAAGAGAAACATAAGAGATATATTAACCAAAATGCAGTGTGTGGGTCCTGATTTGAACAAATCAACCGTAAAAATAAGTATTAGCACTAATCAGGGGAAACTGGAGTTACATCATTGGTTCCATCCTTACACGTGGGCCAGAGAAGCTCTTGCTCCGACCCCACACTTTTGAGAGCTCTGTGAAAGTGCATATTCCCTCTGACCTACATTCCCATGCTCCTTTCTGGGTAACTAGGACCCCAGAATTCCCTGCTCATTTCCAAGGCCTACATGGGCCTTCTACTGGGTCCATCTTCCAAAAAACAAATTGTGCTGGCTGGCCATGTGCATTCCCTTTCACTGGGGCCGAAGGTGTGGCCATGATGGGGGATAGCTTTTGCAGGCCACGTGGTAAGAGTGTGGGTTTACAAGTTGGAAGATCCATATGGTACACAAGAGATAGAGCCAGGGCAGGAGGGAAGAAAAAAGAGAGGTAGCCCCCAGAGCCAGCTTTCCATGCACTGCAACATTCTGGCACAGAGTTCTAAATCCAAATCATGCTTTTCTTGTCACTATGAAAGGGTATTTGTCAAGTTGGAGGATAAAGTTTGTTAGCTTGATTTATAATTTCTAAATACTTACATATATGTTATGTGGATTTTCATTTGTACTATTCCTCCAGGTCCAAAAATATTAAGGGAACGTCAACAGATGATCTTATTTAAAATACTGTGATTAAGAATGATAATGATGAAACTATTCACAATAGCAAAGACTTGGAACCAACCCAAATGTCCATCAGTGACAGAATGGATTAAGAAAATGTGGCACATATACACCATGGAATACTATGCAGCCATAAAAAAGGATGAGTTCATGTCCTTTGTAGGGACATGGGTGAAGCTGGAAACCATCATTCCCAGCAAACTATCGCAAGAACAGAAAACCAAACACCACATGTTTTCACTCATAGGTGGGAATTGAATAATGGAACACTTGGACACAGGAAGGGGAACATCACACACCGGGGCCTGTCGTGGGGAGGGGGGAAGGGGGATGGATAGCATTAGGAGATATACCTAATGTAAATGACGAGTTCAATGGGTGCAGCACACCAACATGGCATATGTATACATATGTAACAAAACTACACGTTGTGCACATGTACCCTAGAACATAAAGTATAATTTTAAAAAAAGACCAAAACACTTCTAATATTAAACATGGAAACAAATGTAAGCTATACATATGTATAAGAAAGATTAAGAAAAATAAATAAGATAACTAAAAAATAAATAAATAACATTTACGAGGAAAAAAATGATAATGACATGGTGGTTTGTTTGTTTGTTTTTTTAAGTCTTTAGAATTTAGATTTAGGAGTGAAATAACATGATGACTTGAATTTACTTTTAAATATTCTAGAAAAAAAGGAAGGATTTAGACTGGCAAAATGTTGGTAATTTTTGAAGTCAAGCAACAAGAGATTCCATTATACTATTACATACTTTTTGGACGTCTGAAAATTTCTACAACAAAAAAAATTAAAAATAGAAATCAATCTTACACAGCATCTGATAAAGAGAAGCAGTGACAACCTTCTTGTAAACATGGAATAAAAGGTTAAGAGTTGCAAATAAGTTAATAATGCACAGCAAAACAGCACTCAGATATGCACCATGCCTAGGAATCAAGCAGAAGAGAAGGATCCTGCCTAAACCAGAAGTTTCCACTGCTTCTCCAGAAGTGAAATGAGGAACAGCGACTTGAAATTGGGAATGGGGCTGGGACGTGAGAAGGCAGGTGGAAGAAGAGTGTGCTCTGGCAAGACAAAAAGTTCTCCTCTTCTCATCCACTGGAACTCAGAGTATAAGTGGGATTGTACTGCAGAGGTAAACACAGGATACAGAGTTTGCTTATGAAGCCTGCAAGATACTCATACCCTATAGTTACCTCTATCTGCCCATACATTTATCAATGATAGGGTTGAAAGGACTGTTTTCTTTAAATCCTAAATTATCTTGTACCAAAAAAAAGGTTGCTGTTTAATTTCCTGCATGTACATATATATATATATATTATATATATATACACACACAAACACATGCACACACACACAGACACACACACACATATATATATATTCTTTTACTCCTCCATATATTCATGGAGACAGAGAGAGAGAAAAAAGTGAGAAGAGGCTTCATTACACTGTGTATGTGTATGCATACACACACACACATACACATGTGTACATATATAGAGAGAAAAAGTCTAAGAAAAAAATTACAATAAACTATTTCTTAGAAAGATCTAAGGTTACTTACTTATGGCAGGTGGGGACAAAATATAAAATTTAATTTCCCTCAAGGTCAAAATAATCAAATTAAACATGTATCAGATGAGAAAGAGACCAATGTATTCTAACTTTTGAAAAGAAGTGATTGCTCAATTTGCATTTATTGAGTGACCACGAAGAAAGGACTGTGTTACTACAAAGTAATAAGGTGTGCTTCCATTTATGGCTGGTGGAATTAGTCTCATTACACGATAGTTACGACTCATCTTCTTCTCACTCAACACTTGACTCCCACCCACCCACTGCATGTCACACACAGAGAGGGAATACTTACCCATATTTATCTCTTGCTCTCCACCAATGAACATCATTCTTTTCTAAAATGAGATATTCTTGGCCTCTCTCTAATCTGAGATCATGTCCTTCTGTCGCTTGGAAATCATACATGGCTACAACGATTTCTTCACTATTATCTTCTTCCAGTGGAATTGGTGGGGGAGGCCTTCGCTAAACAAGGAAGATAACATTTGAAAGTTTAGTCTTCTATATGAAATTGATCATGAATCAAAATGCTAAATGAGTCATACTTCACCACAGAATAAAGTAGAAACCTCAAGTCTACTTACTATAATCCAACAAACTCTCATGGAGAAGAGTATTGTAATTCCTGTTTCATAACTAAGGTAACAATGATTTAAGTAACCCGCTCAAAGTCACTCATATCAGATCAGGCCTTGACTGGGTCCAAAGTGCATGTTTTCTCCACTATACCCCACTCCTGAAAGGCATATCATAATATCAGTGAAGTCACTTCTTTGTCACACTGTGGTCTTAAGACTGAAATATTTCTCTAAAGTCCCACTCCTCTTAATATAACTCTTTAAGTGAAAATAGAGGCAAAATGCCAGATGATAACAGGATCTCCAATGGTAAAATCTCATACAATTAAATTGGTATTATTTGACACTACAAAAAATTGAAATAAGCTATAGCACATCTGTTTCTGAGATGGTCCTAGGGGAAAATTGTGTCACATCAATGAATAAACCCCATACTCAATAAGCCACAAACACTATCAAAACTTAAGACTTAAAGAATTAAAATGTAAAGATTAACTCTCAAAAGCTAAAGACCACCTACCTTCTTTGTTTCTGGTGCTGGAGGTAGTGCTTTTCTTATACCTGAAAATGCCAACAACAAAAACAGATTAAAATGCTATCTACCAATAATTGATAAAAATAAGATATTGGTAGTTTTAAGGAAAAGTGGGAATTAACACATAGACAAGCAGCACACTCTAACCAACTCTGGTGTATGCTGCTTGTATCTCTATTCTAGAACAGAATTAAAAACTGCTATTATAGCTGGTTTGTATTACTGACTTTCTGAACAGACTATAAATGCCACAGAGATTGAGGCCAGGTCAGTTCTTTGTATTCCCACCACTGCATAAACTGGGGACTCAACAATGCTCATGGAATCAAACGGTACATTGAAATCATGACAACACTGAGAAATTAATCAGCTTTGACTGTCCCTTCCTCTACAGTCCACAGTCCTAGAGTTTTGGCTGACACATGGCTACCCAAGATAAAGACTGTTTCCCAGCTAGGTGTGGCAATGGAACCAAATACTAATCAAAGGACTCTGTGTACAAATGGGGTGTGCATTTTTAGATCTCATCCCTAAAAGGATTTCCCATGGGCATCCTTGACCCCCTTCTTTCTGCTTCCAGGAAGAGAGAGACTGCTAGAGCTGCAGCAACCTCAGGAACCACTGCAGGAATACCCCCAGCCCCAGATCACCCACCTATCACCCACCTATTACATGAGACTGAAATAGTTTAAGTCTATTTAAACTATTACATGACTTAAACTAGTCTACTCTAGTTTAAGTCACTGTAACTTTTTGCAGCAGGTCAGATGGTGCATTCACTAGTACCAAACCTTAAGACATTAAAAAATATATAGGGAACAATAACAGCCTTAGAAACTTGGGCTTCCTCTTTAATGTGCTAAGTTAATGTCAAGATATCCCAAGAGAATCAGGGTGCCAGAACTCATAGAACTGAGGGCTGGATGGACTGAGAAGGTCATCTGCTCTGGTCTCATTCATAATACAGCATCCCTGCCAAGTAGTAGTTCTGCTCATATCCAGAAGCTCTGTCAGTTCTGAGGGACCCAGTGGGCATTCTGCATGGCACCAGCAGGAAACAGTATATCCAATCATTACTATGGGTGCCCTATTACAGCACTAGTAACTTAACAATCTCCATGTATTTTTAGCTTATGACTAAGTGTCTCTCATTCCCAGGATTTATAAGGGTTTTTGGTGTCAAAATTAACCTTAGACATTGTTGTTCATCTCAACATTTACATATGAGTATCATTATGACATCTTACTGTTCTAACAGACTGAAGCCACTACTGAAATCCATACTGCTACACCCCATCAAAATGAGAACAGCCCTAATCAGACTGTGGATGCACTGCTACATGAAGTTTCTAGCTCCACATCTTGGTTTATTTGTTGAAGAACATTAATGCTTTTCAAAGCTGCTGACAGTGCCACATTAGGCTCACACTTTCAATGGATTCATTTTGAACAAGATTCAGTATTGTGATAAAAGCTTCCTAAAATAGACCTTTTGATTCCATGAGAAGTTCCCACTGTAACTAAATATAATTTTTCTTAAAAAACACACCTACCCTACATTTACACTGTACTAGAAAGTGTGCTGTACTTAATCAAAACCATGTCACTTTCTTACCATACCAATAATATGTTCATTCTAAGCACAATATAATTATGGAATAAAATGAATACTTACTGCTCTCAAAAAGATTGTATTTTTCACATCCAGGTGCTAATTTTTCAGTTTGTCTACAACACTGATAACTTCCATCTGTCCAGAATTTAGGATGATATTTAATCATAATATTATTGTTGTTCTTTATTTCTGTAATTCACAGATATAGTAATGATTAGTGAAATACAAAAGTGACTACAGAATGTTTCATAAGTAACAGTATCAATCATTTCTTATTCCTTGGATACTATGTTTACTATAAGAACTCCCTTAGATCATATGACTCAGCATTCAGAAAAGCTCTATAGTTCTCTTTGACCTCCTCTTTATTTGTGTGTGAAGCACCGTCATTAGCAGAAATGACTGCTGCTACACCAATGATGGATAAAGGCAAAAGTCAACCTGCCACCATTTTGTTCTGCAGGAGAAGCAATGGGGACTATGCAGGACAAATTATCCATTTAAACCCTTCATGAATATGTCATTCCATCCACACCAAATGTTGACTACATGGGCACTTTCTTAGAAAATACCAAATTCTGGGCCAGGCGCAGTGGCTCATGTCTGTAATCCCAGCACTTTGGGAGGCCAAGGAGGGCAGATCACCTGAGGTCAGGAGTTCAAGGCCAGCCTGGCCAACATGGTGAAAGCCTGTCCCTACTAAAAATACAAAAACTAGCCGGGCGTGGTGATGGGTGCGTGTAATCCCAGCTACTCAGGAGGCTGAGGCAGGAGAATCGCTTGAACCCAGGAGGCGGAGGTTGCAGTGAACTGAGATCGCACCACTGCACTCCAGTCTGGGTGACAGAGCGAAACTCCATCTCAAAATAAAAACAAAAAAAGAAAACACCAAATTCTGTTATCATAAAAGCTTGTGCTTTATCACCTTCAGATATATTACACATTAAATGAGAGTGTGCTTTTCTTAGAAACGATATGCTACTAGAAAAAAATCAGATTTTAAAAAGGGAAGTTATCTTCAATATGCTGGTATCACAACAACAGCATATCCTTGGAGAAACACTTGCTGTAGATTAAGAGATTACAAATGCTCTTGTGGTGCAGCACAGCAACATGGCACAAGTATACATATGTAACAAACCTGCACGTTATGCACATGTACCCTAGAACTTAAAGTATAATAATAATAAAAATAAATAAATAAATAAATAATAAAAAAAAGAGATTACAAATGCAATAGATGTATTAACTGTATTTCTGTCTGAGTGATAACAGTATTACATCTCCTAAAATTATATACAGAGTAATATTTCATTGTGAGTTTTACCTTCTTTTAACTTCTTCACCCACAGGTCCCTGCTTTGTGGACTAGGTGCAAAAATGTAAAGTGTGTTAGCATCATGAACAACCTAAAATAAAACAAAAGATGGAATTGGTGAGGAGGACTTAGACACAGCACTTCTGTCTAGCACAGAACCCTTGGTACTACAGGCACCAATAAATGATTCTCAAATAACTGAAAGTCAATAACTTCACATCAAGAAAACCCAGATTATTTTCTTACAAAAGCATATGGACTTCTTCATTTCTACATTAAGTAGAATAAATATTTTGCAAAGGACCATGCTTTATAGAAGAAAAAATATAAAGGCCAGGATACTTCATTAATCTCAGTATTTCTTTCAATCTAATTAACTGAAGTTCCTTAGATAAATTTGGTGTAACAGAGATTCAGTATTTCTCTAAATAATATTTTAGATGAATGGACTACTCCTTCAGCATCACTCTTACAGCTTCCTTTTGCCACTATCAATAACTGCAGTAGCTAAATGGATTAAGCACAAACTACCCCAGCACTGTGCTGTGTGCTTTACAGACCTTAACTCAATCCTGCCATCAAGGTACGAGTTTTTCTATTTTATAAATGAGAAAATAAAGGCCTACCCAGTCCCCCACTCCTGTGTAACTTCAGCAGGTACCACTCATGCACCATGCACTGTAGATGCTGTCCCCTTATGTTGTACTGCCTCACCCACCCATTGCCATTTGGCTGGTAATCCAGAAAGCCAGAATTCAGACTTCAGAACCCAGCCTCTTAACCACAGTGCCTCACTTAGAGGCAGTCTTTGGTGGGCAATTAAATAGTGTTATTTTTAACATTTCTAATATTAATAATAAGATAACCCAGGGAAACTAAGCCAGAAATTTTGTCATTTTATTCTTCATGGTCAGTCACAAGGCAAAAAAACAGTCTAGACTGGCTAAAACGTAATACAAGGCTAGAAACCTCCCTTTGTCATGTCCACACCCACTGCATTGAAAACCAAAACCAAATAGCTCTTTCATTGATAAATGGCTATCACCGACCATATTCAATAGATAATTCCTTCTTGTTCATTTAAATCAAAGGAATGTACTTTCTTTTTTTTTTTTTTTTTAGAGACGGGGTCTTGCTCTGTCGCCCATGCTGGAAGGCAGTGGTGCAGTTACAGCTCACTACAAGCTGGAACCCCTAGGCTCAAGTGATCTTCCCGCCTGAGCCTCCCAAAGTGCTAGGATTACAGGTGTGAGAGCCATGGCAACCAGCCAGAAATGCGCTGTAATAGTAATGTGAACACCATAGAACAAATGATGCTATATACCATTCCCATAAGACACAAAAATAAATCAGACATGAAGCCTATTTCCAAGACAAATACAGAAATACCTTATTACAAGACAGAAATGAGCCATGATATCAGAGTGATAAAGTGCTAAAGGAGATGTGAAGAGACATGTTTCCTCATTTGCTCCATGATTTTCACATCTATGTGGGCTTGCCCACACAACCAACTCTGTACAGAAGGAACCATGCACCATGAGCTACTCATTCGGAATGGACATTGAGATGTCTGGAAAAGACTGCTAGGGCCTTGGACCTTCCAGAAACCTGTACTGTATTGTAATAACAATTTAATTTATTATAATAACTTACCGAGTCCCTACAATTAGGCTAAGCACTTTACATGCATTGCCTCATATCATCCATACAGCAATCCAGTTCTTAGTGTTAGAATCCTCATTTTTGAAATGACAAAACCAAAGTGGCTGAGGTTAAGTCATATGAGTAGGATATTTAACCCCCAAATATCGCTTGACTGTTCCTCTCCTGGAATCTGCCTTTCCAGACTCCAAGCAGTCTGACTTCCCCACAAAACTCATCTCATGTCAGTACCATGAGCCTTTAAAACTTCCTTAAAGTTTGTTAGACTAGCTAACCGCCTCCCCCACCAAAAAAAACCTAATCCAAATTCAGAGTTTTGATAACTAAAACCATCTTGATATGTTACCTAGCTAACTTGGGATATTTGTATTTCTGTGAGAAGTTTCTAGGAAGAGTGCCCTGAGCTCAACTAACAAGCTCCTACTTTTGGCATCTCAGGTTGTTTGGTAGGCTGAAGAGAGATCTGTGGGCCAGTATCTCCCCAGCAAACTTCAGACCACACCATGTTGGCCTCCTTCTGAGGAGGAGGATCCAGGGAGCTGCGTTTCTCGCCGCCTTAAGTCTTGTGCTGAGTCATCCTACCACAGCAGAGGCTGTTGGGGAGGGAAGAGCTTTGCAAACTTCAAGTGCAGAAACCATTTAAACAAGGAGGGAATACTCTCCCTCAGTAACACTACCCACTCGTAGTTACCCACCCTCCTATTTCTATCTTCCATCCACTCATTCATTTATTCCATAGACTTATAATAATAGTGTGGTGTAGGAGAAACAGCACAGACAAAAGGTAGACAGATCTGGGTTTGAAGCCCAGGGAAGACATGCCAGCTCCTGAGGATCTCCCAGCTGCCATGAGAATGACTCATCTAGAAAAGCATGAAGGAGGAACCATCCCATCTAGGCAGCTGGTGCGGATTCCCCAGCATTTTCTCCATCTGTCCCACTTTCTTTTTCCAGTGTCTTTTGAAAACATCTACTTCTACTTTCATTTTTTTCACTTTGCATCTGAACCTAATGTAAAATTTCACTATGAAAACGTGAAACTAGGATCTATACTTTCTTAGTTATACTTAAGTTATAATAAGAGAGGGTATTTTTCACCTTTCAAATCATGCTGCTTTAAACTGTAGAAAGCTCAAGCTTATCCCTTCTTGATTAATTTTTCAGATTGTTTTTGAACTTTTCTCATATTTATTCATCTCAACAATTTTAATAGTTCAAGGATGGAATGCTTTCTGTTCTACTTGTATTATCATTCTTAAAAGCAACTCAAAACCTGCAGAGTGAATATCTTTTTCTTGGACAGCAAAAGTCCTAATTCTGGGTCCAGAATCATGAGAGCCACAGCTCCCCCATGCTGCCAATCCCTAATATGTTTAACAGCCATCAAAACTGTGGTAGGAGGCCAGGTGCAGTGGTTCATGACTGTCATCCCAGCACTTCGGGAGGCTGAGGCAGGCAGATCACTTGAGGCCAGGAGTTTGAGACCAGCCTGGCCAACATGGTAAAACCCTGTCTCTACTAAAAATACAAAAATTAGCTGGGAGTGGTGGTACATGCCTGTAATCCCAGCTACTTGGGTGGATGAGGCATAAGAATCGCTTGAACCTGGGAAGTAGAGGTTGCAGCGAGCTAAGATCGAACCATTGCACTCCAGCCTGGGTGACAGAGCAAGACTCCATCTCAAAGGGGGGAAAAGAAAAAAAGAAGTGTCGTAGGAATGGTTTTAAATGAAATTACAGATTTCAAATGAAATTACAGAGGCACATACACACACACCTAGACACACACACACCCCCATTATATATGCATTAAACATACTTAAGAAGGTTTAAATTTATCTTACTTCTAGATCTAGGTGGTAGGTGTAATATTAGGTGTAATATTAATAGCAGCAGCAGTAGTAAGAGAATAGTAATAATAATAATAGCAACTATCACTTACCTTGCTCTTATTAAGTGTCAAAGCTATTTTACATCACGTCAGTTAATCCTCACAACAACCCTATGAAATTATACTATTATTGTTATTATTCCCATTTTTCAAGAGAGGAAACAGGCACAGAGAGGTTAAGTGACTTAGACAAGCTCACATGGCCAGTAAGCAAATCAGGCAGTTTGACCTCAGAGTCACCTCTCTAAGCACTTACTGTCCCTGTCCTTCACTTAGAGAAACAGTAGCAATAAAATAAGGAACAGGGAAAAGGAAAATTAAACGTAGCCCTTCCTCCATTTGTGATGTTGCCACCCTAGTGCAGAATAAGCCAGAAGCTTGGATATTTTAGCTCACAAACATCTTCATTAGCTTCGTTAGCTTCCCAAACATCTTCATCCCCCAAAACTGGTAAATGTATAATTCCAATGTAATTGATAACTTCATATGAGCAATTAAAAACAAGCAAAAACTCCACCACATTGAAAAAGACTTTTGTAACTTTCCTTTCAGGACACGGTGAGAACACAGCCATGGGTAAAAGGTGACTTTCACTAGGGACATTCACTGTTCAAGGAGAGCATAAAAACATCCTTGAGCAGGGAAGGAAGTGGTGAGGTGCTGGGGAGGGGCTAGAGCTCCAGATTATCAGGATCCAACTCCACACTCCTGAGTTCTCAAGGCACGTGGGAAACAAGACACCGGCATGAATGCAGAGTAGCTCGGGACGTGGCACCTCCTCTTCAGGAGAGGAGATGCGCGCATGTGTGCTTGGCAGGCTTTTCATTTACAAGGTGACCTTGGAGAAGCTATTTAACAGGTGAGCACTGATTTCCTCAGACATAAATGAGAATAATGAGACATTTACCTCCCTTATGCAACAGAATCATTGTGAGGGGAAAAAAATAACATGATTACCCCAAAGAAATATAGTTTAATCAATATATAAGGCTAATATTATTTTTTTAGCACAAGCAGCTTTTTAATCTCATTTCCTTTTGAGGATAACTCACGCCTTTCACTTCTCAGTTTCTCAGATTCATAGGGAAAACTTCAACCCTTAAGGATTCTTAAGCCCCGAGTCCTTAAGAATCAGATAATGTTTCCACAAAGACTTAAGCAGTTCATGAAGAAAAGTCATAACTATTAAAGTGGCAAATGAACCTAGAAATCAGCCAATCAGCCACCAAAGACAGAAAACTGTAATGTCAAAGAGCAAACATGACTAAGCCCAGCACTGCACTGCCACAAAAATACACCAGCTCACCTGAAATGGATACTTATTTTGACAGGGAATGACACCATCATCATTCTTCACTATTTCCACACACTTGATTTTTGAAACATCAATAAACCCCTTTCTGTATTTCTTCTGTTAAAAGATAAAAAAGAGAAGTATTACAACCATAAGACATAAAAAAATTAACAGTATTATTATTAATGAAATTTTGCTCTGATTCAAAATATTGCAATTTCTTTAAAATTATCTAAATCATGTTTCCCACTAACTGCTAAAATTATTCAAAATACTAACACTGTGATTATTGTAATCAAAATTATTAAATCCTTTAATTTATCAAGATGAAACTGTTCTGTCCTGCCCCCAAAAAAACTCCAGAATGGGCCGGGTGCGGTGCCTCATACCTGTAATCCCAGCTCTTTGAGAGGCCAAGGTGGGATTACTTGAGGCCAGCAGTTCGAGACCTGGCCAACATGGCAAAACCCCCACCTCTACTAAAAATACAAAAATTAGCCAGGTATGGTGGTGGGCACCTATAATCCCAGCTACTCAGGAGGCTGAGGCACGAGAATCACTTGAACCCAGGAGGCGGAGGTTGCAGTGAGCCAAGATTGGGCCACTGTACCTCAGGCCTGGGCAACAGAGTAAGACTCTGTTTCAAAAAAATAAATAACTCCAGAACAAAAAAACTCCCTTTCATAGCTACCTGCCTCTGCCAGATACACAAGTTGTTCAACTTCTTCATGTTCTTGATGATAGTCCCCCAAAATAAAGCATCAAAGACCAAGTCAAGCAAAATTCCATTTACTCAATTACAGATGCAACTTCCAGCCAGCTCTGTTTTCCCCTTCACTGGGGTAGATGCCTCCAGTAGAGGCAGCAAACAGAACTGAGAGTTATGTGAGGTGGACTTAAAATATTCACAGAAAGCTTCCATTCAGAGTCTATTATTAAATATTCTAATTTTCTTCCCCATTGCCTGCCCTCGCTGCCTGCTGTAGATCTGCCTGTAGCAATTAACCAACAGCCCATCAAGACTCCCTGCTCCAAAATCATCCACACCTTTAAGCATAGTTATCCCACACTTGTAAATTTATCCTAGGGAAAAATCCAAAAGAAGACAAAGCAGTAAGTGCAAAGATAATATAATACAGCCACTAAAAATTATTACAAACACAATGTAGAAATAAAAATGCATTTGCTGAATAATATTAACAGATGAATTCCACACAAAAGTTACATAAAGACTAAGGTTACTTTTTCTTCATTGGTAGGTATTCATATGACAAAGAATAGAAGAAAAAGAAATGAAGAATGTTGTATTTGAGATGCCAGCCATCCCCTGGTGTTAGTCATTGAAAATTATTTTATCTAATGTTCTGAAACCCCAGCACTGGCCACAAGCTTTGGGGTCCCCACCCCACTCCCAGGAACCTGCTCTGCATCCTCATTGTCACCACAGGACTTCCACACCTGCCCCATTCACCTGGGCCATCAGCAGTTCCCATCCGACTAGAGGACTTTGGCTGTCATCTCCCCAGTGCATATTTATATCCCCCAACATACGCACACACTAGAACCCCACACCCCCTTGACACTTGATATGGTCTGGCTCTGTGTCCCCACCCAAATCTCATCTCAGAATTGTAATCCCTACAATCCCCATGTGTTGAGGGCAGGACCTAGTGGGAGGTGATTGGATCATGGTGGCAGTTTCCCCCATCCTGTTCTCGTGACAGTGACTGAGTTTTCAGGAGATCTGATGGTTTTATAAGGGGATCTTTCCCTTTTACGCGTTTCTGCTCTCTCTCTCTCGCCTGCCGCCATGTAAGACGTGCCTCTTCCCCTTTTGCCATGATTGTAAGTTTCCTGAGGCCTCCCCAGTCATGCAGAACTGAGTCAATTAAACCTCTTTTCTTTATAAATTCCCCAGTCTTGAGTATGACTTTATAGCAGTGTGAGAATGGACTAATACAACAGTTTTGTCAGTCCCCAGTTCCATCCACACCTTCCCCCATTCCCTTCACACCTGGCTATGGAAGGTCACACACACAATCCTAACTGCCATCTCTATGCCCAGTCAGGCCTTCACTGCTGCTCATCAGCCATCATGTATATCTCTAGCGAAGAGAACTCGGCGGCCTCCAGGGTCACTACCAGTGCCCTCAAAACTACAAACTTCACATTCCCTTTGCCTCAGTGGACTCCCTCCCTCTCTGCTTTACAGAGGAGACAGCAGTTATCCAGGGGTACATCCCCAAATTCTTCCTTCTGCAGTTCAAGAACATGCTAAGATTTTACCCTTTTTTCTTTTCTTTTATCCTGTCTCAAAGAGAAAAGTTAAAAAGACACAATGGTTGAGGCACTATCGTTAGCACTGAACACATGTTATTTCATTCTGTGCTCACAGTATCCCTGTGAGGTACACATAAGTTGATTCTTTTATTTATTCTGCCAGCAAACACTATGGGACACCAACTGAACAGGGCAACAAGTACCGTGCTGAGTGCTGGGGTTTCAAAGTTATGAAAGGAGGGTTGAGGGTCTCTTCAAGAGGATTTCACCATATGATGGGTGGAAGGGGAAGAGGGATGATTCACAGTCTAGTAATGATCAAGCAATGCTCTCTTGTGGCATCCTACAGAGTGGGGCAGTGATGGGGCCACGAGAAGATGGAGAAGTTTCAGGAAGGAAGTGATATTTTGATTTTATTTTTAAAGGATAAGTATGAGTTTTCCTACAGAGACAATGGAGAGAGTTTCAGGCTTCAAAACAACAAAGTGCTGAATATTTAGGGAACAGAAAGAAATTCACTGGGGTTGAAGCTCAGGGTGGTTCAGGGCGCATGTGGGAAATGACACCAAAGAGGCTGTCTGAGGCCACATTAGGAAGATGCTTCTGCACCAGCCTTACAAGCTTGGATTTATCCTGAGCAGTTTTCAATGGAGAATCAGGAATGCAGTACTGGGGTGTGTTTTTAAGAAGATAATGATTACCAGCAGGTGAAGAATGAATGTTGACAGGGAGGCTAGCTTGGTGACTGCTGTAATAGTTCAGGTGAGAGATGAAGTTCTGAACCAAGTCAGTGGCAGTAAAGTAAGAAGAGCAAAGACGCCAGAGAATTTAGAATTTAGTCACAAAACTTTGTGACCATTTAGAAATGGGGATTAAGAGTAGAGAAGGACTGAGGGGGGCTAAGGGATTTTGAGTTTCAGTGACCAGGAAACACGGACACCGTAAATTATGAGAAGGAACACATAAGAACAGATCAGGTACGAGGAGGCAGGGCTGAGAAATGTTCGAGTGACAATTGAACAACCAGGTGGAAGTTAAAATATGGGTCTAGAACTCAGAAATGCTTAGCACCGTCTTTATAGATAAAGACAATTGTGCTGCAGAAATGCTTAACGCCATCTTTATAGATAAAGACAATTCTGCTTTTCACAACACATACACAGCAGCAGCTTATTCTAGCCACATCTGAAGGTAACCTTGGGAGGTTAGGCAGGGCTGAGGAAAAAAAGGATTGGAAGGAGCTGGGCACCGTGGTTCACTTCTGTAATCCCAGCACTTTGGGAGGCTGAGGAGGGTGGATCATGAGGTCCTGATCTGGCCAACATGGTGAAACCCCATCTTTACTAAAAATACAAAAATTAGCCAGATGTGGTGGTACGCACCTGTAGTCCCAGTTACCTGGTAGGCTGAGGCAGGAGAATAGCTTGAACCCGGGAGGCGGAGGTTGTAGTGAGCCGAGATAGCACCTCTGCATTCCAGCCTGGGCAGCAGAGTGAGACTCTGTCTCAAAAAAAAAAAAAAAGAAAAGAAAAGAAAAGAAAAGAAAGAAAGAAAAAAGGAAAAAGAAAAAGAAAAAAGGATTGGAAGGGATAAAGGATTCACCATAGGGAACAGAGAGTTACTGAGTGAGGCGTGCTGTCCCATGCACTTTCTCCCCGAGCCCACTTTTACTCCTGACATGCCAGCTTTCTAAAGCTTTTCCACAGAGGGGCCCTTTAGGAATAAGAGCTTTAGGAAATGACTTCTGAGCAGTTACTGTAGAAGAAACACACAGTTTTTCCTCCATTTAGACTATTCTTTAGAATTTCTTCAGTAAGAAAATACTTCATGATTCCTGGTGTATGCTATATGCTATTGTCAATATTGTGGCCCATCTGGGTGCAGTGGCTCATGCCTGTAATCCCAGCACTTTAGGAGGCCAAGGCAGGCAGACTCGAGGTCAGAAGTTCGAGACCAGCCTGCCTAACATGGGAAAACCCCATCTCTACTAAAGATACAAAAAATTAGCCAGGCTTGGTGGCACATACCTGTAATCCCAGCTACTCTGGAGGCTGAGGCACAAGAATCTCTTAAAACCAGGAGGTGGAGGTTGCAGTGAGCCAAGATCACACCACTGCCCTCCAGCCTGGGTGACAGAGCAAGACTCCATCTCAAAAAAATAAAATAAAATAAAATAAATTGTGGCCCAAGGAGAAATATCCAAGATCATTACTTTTTTTCGTGTTATATTTCCCTTCTATTCTATAGCCTTTGCCCTGTTTACTAGACTGAAAATCATGATGAAGCTGAGACTTTCCCTGACTCACCTTTGAATCCTCTATGAATCTTCTGAGCTAAAAAGACCACCTGACACTTAGAAGATACTAATTCAACAGTGTGCTAACCCAGTATGCAAAGAACCATGGGCAATACTCTGTGTGTGTGTGTGTGCGTGTCCTCTCTTGCACACTTTGCAAAGCTTGAAAATGGAAGTAAGCAATGACCATTTTCTATATCGTAAACCAGCATATACGGGAAAACGAGGCAGAAAGATTAAATATAACTTGCTTTAAACTACACACCAACTGAATGGCAGAACTGGGAGTTAGATGGAAGAGATTTTGTCCCCCAGTAAGACTTACAAGGTACACTGTTTTCCTTTAATTTCCAGAATACTCTGTATTTTAATATCCATCCTAATTTAAAGAAATTAAATGAGAAAAAAATGTATACAAATAACCAGGCTGGTCTCAGGTGATCTGAGAAGTCATTTATCTCAGGACACCCTCTTGTCCTTTTCCCAAGGCATCCGGAGTCTCCACCATGCACAGGGAAAGGCTTGCCAGGGTATCCCTCCAATATTCCAAATGATTCATCCCTTTCCCACATCACAAATTTGATTCCTGATGTGGCTGTTCCCAGGGTCTTGCGGCAGAGGAAATCTCCTATGTGAATCACGTCTGCATTGCAAAAGGGCCTCAGAGAAGGAGCATGAGCTTTGCAAACAAGCAGATCCTGACTTTTAGCCTCTGCTTTGCCACTTATAAGCCATACAACCTAGGGCAATGCCAGTTTTCTCTCTATGCCTCATTTCCTTTCTCCATAGAAACAGGTCAATGCTGCTATCTTTGCCAAGCTATCAGCAGGATTAAAGATAATGTTCATAGGTACTTAACAGTGTCTGACACATGGAACTCTGTGATGGTTAATTTCATGTGTCAACTTGAGTAGGCTAAGGGATACTCAGATGGCTGGTAAAACATTATTTCCAGGTGTCTGTGAAGGTGTTCCTATAAGAGATTAGCATTTCAATCAACTGAGTGAGTAAAAAAGATCCACCTCTGCCAATGCAGATGGGCATCATCCAATCCGATGAGGGTGCAAATAGAACAAGCAAAGGCAAAGGGAAAGCGAACTCTCTTCTTAAAGTTGGGATGTCCATCTTCTCCTGCTCTCAGACTTTGGTGCTCCTGGCTCTCCAGACTCCAAGGCTTCCACCAGCAGCCTCCTCCCCTACTCCTGGTTCTCAGGCCTTTGGACTTGGTCTGAATTACACAACTAGCTTTTCTGTGTCTCCACATTGCAGATGGCAGATTGTGGGACTTCTCAGCCTCCATAATCAATCGCACGAGCCCATTTCCATAATAAATCTCCTCATATACATCTATATATATCCTATTGGTTCTGTTTCTCTGGAGAACCCTGATTAATACAAACTCACTCCCCAAATGGTAGCATATACTATCAGTTTTCACAGTAACCCTAGGAAGTTGCAGGAAACTGAGCACTGAGAGGCTATGAGATTGGCTAAGGATTGTAGAGGCTGAGTCAGAACTGAACTAAATTCTCTCAAAAACAGTTATGCTTTTACCTGACTCCAGGTCTCTCAAGCCTGAATAGTTATGGACTTTTATTACAAAAAAAGAGAATATTATGTTCATAGCTAACAATTATAGAACACTCGCTATAAACCAGCACTATGTTAGCCTCTTAACGTGGATATTCTCAGTGAATTCTCACAGCATTATAACATGAGAATTATTGTCACCCCCATTTTGCAGATGGAGAAATCAATACGTGGAGAGTATAATTAACTTGCCCAAAGTCACACAATAATCCAGAATTTGAACTTAAATTCCAATCCTGAATTTGTAAGTGCCACCTATACCTACGTAACTTGATATCATTTAATTACGTGCAGACATAAATTCAGTAGAAACTTCTTAAACTTATATAGCTTGTATACAACTATAAAACCAAAGCAAGTTCACAAATTAAATACAAACAAGACTATACAGCAAATAAAGTGAAATTAACATTACTTGGATGTGACAGATGGGGTGTTGGCTGGAACTGAATCTCTCTCCCTAAGTAGTTCTCTTGCCATCCACATGCTTATATTATTGTGTGCCACATGACACCCTCTCCCACCTCTTTTCTCATTTTCAATTATAAAGAACCTCTGTTTGTACATATATTGCTATCCTATCATTAGGCCCCATTTTGCACCAGTCAATTGTTTTGTGTTCAGTCTGTCTCTGTTCTTTCTCAACAGGCCAGAGCAATTAAAACAGATCTCAAACACAAAACCAAAGCAGACTGCTGAAATGGCATGTTTAGCAACAAAGGACCAAGCAGACAAAAAAGTACACACACATACATTAAATATTATTGGGGGATAAAATATTTCATCAAATTAAGAAGACAAAATTTAGAAATTGCGGTTTTCAACACATGCATAGCACTAAACCTGTGGCTAACATTCATTGCATTCCCTCACAACAATTTGCATTTAATTTGTGAACTTGGTTTAGTCCTTCAGTCGTGTTCAATAAATATTGACTGCAGTGTCCTTCTACCATCTGCAAGGCACAGATACCAAAGTACCATAATAGAGACTTGAAAACACACACACACACAATCCGTTGCCTTTATAGAATGTACAAAAACCCAACATCTTCTAGGGTTACAGAGACAAATGATCATATTTACAATCAAAGTTTGGATGAGTCAATAGTGAAAGACTAAAGAGTTCCAGTCAACTGTTTAACAGAAAAGAAAATGAATGACGTATTCTGCTAAAAATCCCAAATGACCCTAAAAGGCCTATTCTATTCATACATGTAGTCTTTTCCCTTTCCACTCAGAACAGATTTAAAAGAATGGGTCTTAAGTACAGTAGAACACATTAATTAAGAGAAACGAAAAAAATCTTGGGATGAATTTGACATTTTTCTTGTGAATACTGAGAATAATGTTTACACAGAGCTTTCTAAGATAAGTCAAATGAATAGAATTTAAAGGCACTTCCAACTTGGTGATTCTATGAGAAACTGCCCCCTCTTTACCAGGGACAAATTCTAACAAAAACTTGGCATTCCATTACTTAGTATCTCATTACTTTTTCCTCCCTTTAAACTAGCTTATAATAGTAACTTATATGGGTGATTTATATTTTATAAAGCGCTTTCACACTAAAGAGAAAAAGAAAAATATTAAGAAACCAGTAATTATATATATAAGCATGGCATAATTTTAAAGATTATAGTTTTTAAAGTAATATCCAGAATAAAAACAGGAAGAGGAAAATCTCCATGAGAAATATGAAAGCAAAAATTTCATTTCCAAAATCACAGAATAATCTTGATATAAGATCGTGCTGATGTAGGCAATTATAAAGTTTCTAAAGACATACTTCCACTGTATTTAAAATTCAAGTGTTGTTTTCTCCCCCTAAGTGATCTTATGACCACTTAAGACTTTTCTATACCTCCTGGCAACCCTCTTCACAACTCCCCTTTGTGGCCTCAGAGCTAAAACCTATCACCAGGTGTGTTTTATTACAGTTGAAAGCAAAACTTACTAACCTATGTGTTTTGAATTAAGTCTAAAAGTGATTTAAATGGTTTAATTCTTAACATTAGTAGAAATTACAATACACTGTGTAAAAATAAATGTATACAGATCCCTTACTGCCTAAGTTTCATGTAGTAGACCTCTGAATTCAAGGAATTCCAAAATTAATAAATTCAATCCAAAGATTACAAATTCCCTTGGAGCAAGGACTATGCTAGTGATCTCTGATTGCCACATTTTTTCTCCCCTTTCTGGGGAGTTGGCTCAGCTAGATTGCACTTCCTTATCTGCCATGCACCTAGGTGAGGCCATAAGACTGAGTTCTAGCCAAGGGGGCATGGAAAGAAGTGACATAACATTACTTCCCATCCTCCAAAACCTTTCACACTATCCTTCCTGTTCCATCCCCTTCCTTGTCACCCTATTGAACTCAAAAGATCCACGGAAAGATTGTGGTGACTGAAAAACAATGAAGCCGTTAGATGGAAGAGGCCTGGGTCCCTGAATCACCATGTAGAAGGCGGTTATATATAATGTAAGGAAGAAAGAAACTTTCTATTGTGCTAAGGCAGGAGTTTCAGGGTATTCTAAGTTATAGCAGTTAGCTATCCTGAATAATATATTCTAGATTAAGAGTACTCTACACCCAGCTACTCAATGCCTCAGAATTTTTATTGATAAAGAGACATGTTGAACTAAATCAGTGTTTTCCAAAGAGCGGTATGGTGGTTTCTGAGGGTTTTTTCCTTTATAATCTTCATTATTTAATTTTTTCCACGCTCACTGCAACAAGAAGAAGCAAACTTTCTTCCCAGTCATTCCAATACCTCTCAAACGTAATTTAACCTTTCAAGTGTTCTCCTACACTTTTTAGAATACTCATACAAGCATATGTATGTATGCTATATATACATGTACACATAGACATAAACATGAATGCATATGCGTGCATTCACATAATTATACAAGTACTTTCATTTATATTTGGGATTGTGTTGCTTTTTTTTCACTTTTATATACCATAGATGTCTCAGGTCAATACATACAGGACAAAAAGGAATTCTTTTTAATAGTACTATAACTTTAAAGAAAATATTTTCTTATGATGATGCTTGATGAAAAGTACACAGTAATATAACAAGGTGTGTGTGTGTGTGTGTGTGTATGTGTCTGCGTGCACGCACATAAGCGCACACACACATTAATTGCCAGGAAAAAGATCAGTTAAATATCTCAAGCTGAGGTGGTTTTAGGTGGAACTTGGATAAACGTTTGTAGTTACTGTATATAGTTTTATGATTACCTTTTATTCATGGTTTTCCATTTACTGACTGATACAGTTTCCTTTTTAAATAATTGTGTCTAAGGAAAAAAAATTAAATTATTTAAAAGAAAACATTAAATAAATAGTGCTTTACAGATGGCACATATATGGCAAATTCATGTAAGTAGTATAAATAATGGCTGAAGCTTGGATAACACTGGCTGAAATTATCTCTTTATTTTGAATTCTAACATTCCTTGACATTTGTTATTTTGTACCTGTCACTGTATTCCTCGACCACCAGGCCTGCCTAACACACCTTCCAGCACACTGGGAACACTGACTTACACATAACAAGATTCAATCTATAGGGGTATGTTCAGGTAAAACCCCCCATAAAGGTTACACACACTAACTCTCAGTCACCTCTCCTGAGATGTAAGCATTTCCAGACAAATCCAAAATGCCTACTAAACCCCCCAGATTTCAATACATTTTACTGAAAAGATACAGAAAATGCAGAAATAGACAATGGATTTTTATGGCAACATTTGGCTTCTGGAGATAGATCTCCCACCTGGACACATTTTCAGCCTAGAGTGGTACATGGGGAAATGTCTCACTAGGAAATAAGAATTTAATATGAAACTCAGTGTTGGCATTTGGGATCTGAATCTGGCAGCAAAATGCAAAATGTGGTGAATGGAAATATGCTAATTCATAGTATCTAATTTAACCCATATTCAAACAATAAAGAATAATAGGTAAGACTTATAATAGCACTGTGTGCCTGGTACTGTCCTATGGTTTATGCATATCAATTTGTTTAAGCCTTCCAATGACCACTATACCATGTTACCTCTCCAAAAACAGCAAGAGCAAAAACACCTGTGGGAAACTAACACTAGGTGACAGCAACAGAAAGGACTCCCACTTTGCAGATCTGTGAGGGAGGACAGTCCCTGGCCATATCTAGTATATGAAATATCTACCATCTGCTTAGCACTGGGAGCTAAGCACCATGGGAAGTAGGGTGCTAACTACCACCACAAACATTAATATTGAGATTTGAAAGCAATAACATGTAAATACTTCATTTGTCTTAGGTACTTTTCCTGCAATTCTAGTGAGTATGTATGCTGACTGGAGACTTGTTCAATACAGTCTGAAATGCCAGATGAGTGTTTATCAGATTATAACTATGAATTTTCCCATTTAAAAACCTAAATTAACTCTGCTAACTGCTACATCTAAAGTTTAAGCTTTCATGGAGCCAATTTCTAAAGAAACAGAAGCCCACAGAGGCACCCTCTACAACAAATTCCAATTTATCATTATACATTAACAAAACGCTCTTACTCTCCATGTGTCTGCTAAAATGATCTTCCCAGGTTCACTTGGAATTTTTCTGAGAGGCAAATTTCTCTGACTCCAGGATTTCAGACATATGTGATATCAGAAACCTCTTTAGTAAGAACCAAAGAAATATGGGATAGATTTCCCACCTACAAAGCATTTATAATCAAGGTAGGAAATAACTCATGGACACCATTTTGACACCCTAGCAAGACGAATCAAAGTACCCAACCAAAGTTATTTAAAATTTCAGGCAAGAAATAGAAAGATAATCAGACAGCATTATCTGTGGATCACAACTGGATCCAGAGTGCCAAAGAGCCTCAAGTGCAAGAGACAATGGTGACTTGATTGTTAAAGGAAAAAGGACTGGATATTGCTATCTCCTGAGACTAATAAGAAGTGACTGGAAACAGGCTGGCAAATGTAAATGATGAGGAAACTACAAAAATGTTACCCTAAATATAAAATCAGAAGTTATTAGGAAAGTTTAAAACTGATGAAGGGCCGGGCGCGGTGGCTCAAGCCTGTAATCCCAGCACTTTGGGAGGCCGAGACGGGCGGATCACGAGGTCAGGAGATCGAGACCATCCTGGCTAACACGGTGAAACCCCGTCTCTACTAAAAAAAATACAAAAAACTAGCCGGGCGATGTGGCGGGCGCCTGTAGTCCCAGCTACTCAGGAGGCTGAGGCAGGAGAATGGTGTGAACCCGGGAGGCGGAGCTTGCAGTGAGCTGAGATCCGGCCACTGCACTCCAGCCTGGGCGACAGAGCGAGACTCCGTCTCAAAAAAAAAAAAAAAAAAAAACTGATGAAGAACTTGTAAAGTTGATTGACTTTCAGAGACATGTATGTGAATAATATATACAACAATTGACTATGCTGCTAGGGGACTTTTTAGAAAATTTATTGAACATGCCACAATATTCTCAGTATTGTCTCAATGTTTTAACACAGCAGAGTCAATATGACATAATGGTGGAGCACCCAGGCTTCAGTGACTGGCAAGCTGTGCTTAAATGCCAGCTCCATGGCCCTATACAAATTAAATAACCTCTTCTAGTCTCTATTTCCTTGTCTGTAAATGGGGATCTGAAAATTATTAAATTAACATAACCTATCTCCTAGATTATTTTCAGGATTAATTGTGAGATGCTCACAGGCACATAGCACAATTTATCTGGACCCCCACAATCACTTACTGTCAGTTATTTAGTTTGTTTTTGCCTTTAAATATAAGACTTAAATAATTTTTCAGCATTTAAACTTTTTTCCCACATATACAGCCTTAATTTTTAATATTGTATACTAATTTTGTTATACAATTCAATAAGAAAAAATATTTAATAAGATCTTTTTAATATTTCACTGGCATTTACATTGTTTTATTAGGTAACATACCAATATTTTTTCACTTTCTCCTTAAGGATTGAATTCAGTAAATATTCCAGCAACTCAATAAATACAGGAGTAGACAGTTAAGTTTGGCTATAATGCATAAAATATCACAGAACAAACTAGGGAAATAGGATAATAGCAGAACCATTCTTTCTCTTTAAACAGAATAATATTTTAAATAACTATTTTTAAAAGTAAATTGGTCTTATTTATCAATTATCATAGAAATGTAGGGAAGGCAGGGCACAGTGACCACCTTGGGCAACATAGTAAGACCTTGTTTCTACAAAAAAAATTTAAAAATTACCCAGGTGTGGTGGTGTGCACCTATAGTCCCAGCTACTCGGGAGGTTGAGGCAGGAGGATTGCTTGAACCCAGTTCAAGGCTGCAGTGACCTATGATAGCACTACTGCACTCCAGCCTGGGCGACAGAGTGAGACCATAAAAGATATGCAGATGAAGTCTAACAACCACTCAGGACAATATTTGCTGAGTATATACTATATGCTAGATAATGCACTAAGCACAAAAGACATGGAAGCATATGTCCACACAAAGACTGATACAAAAACGTTCATAGTGGCTGTATTTATAACAGCCCCAAACTGGAAACAACCCAAACATCCATCAACAGGGGAAACAAATTGCGGTATAGCCATACAATGGAGTACTTCACAGTAATAAAAAGACATGCAATATTGTTACAACCAAATGAATATATCTCAAAATAATATGCTAGTCGAAAAAAGAGTACCTGCTATATGAGTTTGTTTATTCTAGAATTCCAGAACATGCAAACTAATCTATCATGTCAAAAATTAGATCAGCGATTACCTAGGGATGGTGGGAATGAAGGGGGAGGTATGAAGATAAAGATGGCATGAGGGGTTATGGGCATATTCAGTATTTCAGTTGTAGTGACGGTTTCATGGATGTCTACCTAATGTCAAAACTCATCAAATAATGCAATTTAAATACATGCAGTTATTGGAGCATACCTGTATAATGCTGAAAAAAATATGGCCCCTGCTCTCGGGAACTCTGAAGTCTGGGGACACTTGAAAACTATAAAATTCTTTGGTAATAATTTAATGTTCTAAATCATAAGCTTAAAACTGCAATAACAACAATGGTAAAAGAAAAAAAATGAGGAGAAAGATTAAGCAAAATAATTCTGGTTTATAATGGGCCAGAAGTAGGTAATTGATCAGCTCTCATTTAAATGAAGGCTCTGTTCTAGTATTTATTCCAACTTAGAAAGAACTCACCCATCCATTTGATTCACTTGGTCTTAAATGAAAATGAATAAGAAATAAAATAAATTCAACAACTCCTACCAAGGCTGCTGCTTGGTCCTAGCCTTCTCTTTATCACCCCTTCTTCAAGGCAGGCCTAATAAAAGTCACCAACTGGATGCTCAGCAAAGGCACAGCCACTCCCTCTCCAGCACCTGCAGCAGAGCCTGGCACCTGGCAACCTGGTGCCTAGCAGGTGCCCAATAACTCTGTTGAATAAGTCAATGAATGAATGAATAAATAAATAGGAGGGGACTCAACTAAGTGGAATTGTTAAGAAGCTAGGCTTTTCTCAGGTCTAATTTCACAATATCCAATTGTAACCACCACTTTTTCTTTTCCTTTTTTTCTGATTTTTTTTTTTTTCTTTTAAGAGAGAGGGTTCTTGCTACATTGCCCAGACTGAACTCCTGGGATCAAGCGATCCTCCCACCTAAGCCTCCTGAAGAGCATAACCAGCACCACCACTTTTTCTTAACTATACCATTTCCAAGAAGAGTTTTTGCTTTTATTTTTTTATCTTCTATCTTTTTTTTTTTCTTCTGCTGCAGCTCTCTCAGACCTATACCACACCAGGTGCAGCACAGGCATGCCAGGAATCTCCAGGACCTGCTTCCTGGAAATAATCCCAGACTCTGCTTCCTCTCCTCTCTATTCCATCAAAGTGTACTGCTGCACACAGGAATAGCCAAGTGACAGCGTAACTGTCCCATTACAATCTTCAGAGATAAACGTAACTACCGTCAAGGGAGAGATGGTTATCATTGGATATGTTACTGAGCATCTTTTGGCTTGTTTGTTTGTTGTTTTGTTTTTCTTAGCAGCAAAAAAGAAGGCAGGTCCTTTAGCGTAGGTTTCAGTTCTTAGGTTTCTATGGTTAATACTGACTAGTAGCACTTTGCTTCTCTAGTAGGAGTGTGTGTGTTCTGAGGCTTTCCAGTAAGCACTTCATGTGTTAGGGGTTTTTTTTTTTAAATGATACTTTATATCTTTATGAAAGTGGAAATAACTAGAATCACATAAACATGATTTCACATCAAGAGGAACTTGGAAGAGATAAGCTTTGTAAGTTTCTGTTGGGTGACACTTACAGATGACAAACGGGACAAGATAGAAAATGCAATTTCCGGGATAGATGGTGGGTGGCAGGGGCAACAAGTAATTCAAATACGCAATGGCCAAATCTGTGGAACAAAACCTACCACTGCAGCCCGAGGGGAACTCCATTCCCACAGCACCTCCCAGTATCCCAACCATGACCAATGGATTGATGAAGTGATAACTCAGAGCAATGACAGCCCTGAGGGTGGGAACCCTGTGGCAATTCTCCTAAAGCCTTCCCCTGGGGCTGGATTTCTGGAAAGGAGCATCAAAAGGCTCACAGCCTCTTGGAAACTGTGCCTCCACCCTGCCCATATCTAACCAGTTCTTCCTCAGAGAAGAGTCCCACTCCCTGCTTATCTGATGTTAGTGGAGGGCACAGAGGCATGCACACAATTATGAACTGGAAATATAAATTTACTTAAAACTGAACTGAGCTTTGCTAGGGAACTGCAAAAGCAGAACATTAACCCGGTCTTTAAATCAGCTGCTACTTGGCCCTATATATCTCTCTAGTTCTCTTCAATGTTAAAGAGATCACACTGCAGTTTGTTTTCTAGATGTCTTTAAAATATTAAACTGCATATAATGGCAGCTTCCCTATACCCTTTGCTACCCCCTATAAGATAAACATCCCCTCCTTGTTTTCAATGAATACAGTCAGCCTTACCAGGTAAAATTTCTTCCTCTTGCTTCTCTACTGGGAAGTTTGATGAGTAGATGATAAGAGTTGGGGGGAGTGAGGAAGTGGGCCCAGGGAGAAGGAATCACCATAACAGCACCCACAAGAAGAGAAATTGTATTTTAGAGCCAGGTCTCTAGTAGCAGATGATGAATTGCCCATCAACTCTCCCCTCAGTAAAATACTCAAAGAGAAATACACAGAATTGCCTCATTATGTATTCCATGGGTTTTTGTGGGTTTAATGCATGCCAATCACTGCTTTTACTACAGTTTCTACAGGAATATTCATTCAACTGGTGTTGCAAATAACCAACTTACAGCAAACTTTTGTAACACAACCTACCAACTGGGAACATTCTGTAGATCAAATTATTTTTAAAACGATTTCTTCCACTGACTGAGTGCTTGATGATATTAAGGAAGTTCTGTTGATATTTAGCAGTGTGGTGATGGCACTAAGATTCTGCTTAAGCTGGGGGCTCCCTGACTTCTGGAGATGAGTACTGAACCATCTGTAGAAGAAATGATGTGGTTTCTGCAAGACAATGGGAGTAGGAGGGATTTGTTACAGATAATGAGGTGGGAGGAAGTGTGACTAGGGTTACTTGCTTGGGTGATGCACACAGCGGTTCACTGTACTATTCTGTCTACTGTTGAGTAAGTTTTAAATATTCTATGATAAAAGGTTACAAAATACTTCTCAAATATTTTTTAAAGCCTGATCAAAGTCGTAGCTGAATCTACGTACAAACTTTTTTTTTTTTTTAAGAATAGAGAAAGAGCCCATTATAAACAAGTAAAAGTAGAGATGGAACATTTCTTAATTGCTACTAATAAAGCTTTTGCTATCCTTGTTGTAAAGTGTAGACTGGACTCAGAGCAGGAAGCAAGCCTTAGAAACAACAACAATCCCTATGTTTACACAACTGCTGGTACAGGTCATGTGTGCACAGCTCCTTGCATTCATTAATCTTAAAGTGCTCCATAATTAACTATAGAACCACTGACTCTGCCAAAGTAATGAGTCATTTAGCATCTGCAATTTACTGTTGGGTAAATGGGGCACTGAGGTTAAACAAATTGATCAAGGGCAAATGAATAAGATACAGAAACCTAGGCTGCAATGCTATACTCTTCGCTGGCTATCACAGCTAGGAGCCTTAGTTAAACTATTCGTCCCCTCTTAGTCTGCTCTTGCTAATGCAACTAACTCTCAATTGCTCTAGTGAAACTAACTCTCACTTATCCATGTTGCACAGGGGACTGGCATGCAAGTTAGTAGACTGAGTGGGGAAGATCCCTACTCAGTGTGGGCAGGCCCTCTGGTTTACACGTCTTATATCTCCCTGGGCTAAGAACCAGCAGGACTCCATAATAGAACTTACTGTTTAAAAGCACAGAGTCTGAAGCCCAGCTGTCTGAGTTTGAATCTCAGCTCTGCTACTTACTCACTATATCTCCTTGAACAAGTTACTTAACCTCTCTGTGCCTACATTTCATTAGCTATTAAATGGGATGAATAATAGCACCAGAACTTCATATGATTGCAGTAAGAACTCAAAGAGTCAATTCATGTAAAGCTTTTGGAAGAAAGCTGACAAATGGTTTAAGTGCTTGATCAATTTAGCTACTAATATTATTTTTGAAAAGCATACTAGCGCTTAGGAAAAATAAAAGCAAAAGCCACTAGTTTTGATTAATGAAAGATCCTCACACCTACCTTCTAAACTCCAAGAAAGATCTTCTGAGAATTGATGTTGAATTTGACTATGTCTTATAAAATAAAAAGCCGTGAATGAGATGTTTCCTCAGGTCATGACAAAAATCAGTTTTCTAAAATTACACGAGGCCATAATAGAAATGACCAGTGTCTACCAATATCCACTCTTTTCAAACAGAAAAAGAAATTAACCTTTCTTCATGGGTTTTACAATTCTGTTTTTAAAATGACAGTTGACGTTTCATGTGACTCCACTATTTTTACCCTTTGAGGCAGTTATTTTAGTTCTGTCTTACAGTACGAAACCAATACTGAGCCAGCCAGTGACTAGATTAGCACTTCCTTTTTACGTTAGGAACAGTTGATCTCTGGTAACTCACAGCCTTTAACACACGATAGCTGGGAGCATCTTTGGTCAAAAATTTTTCTTCAAAGCATTAGAGTGATGTTACAAAGACATATTTTGCCAGTTTGTCAGGCTGTCTCGACGGCTAAGTCATATTCCGATGAATATAAAGATGAATATATGTCTGATCCTTCTATAAACACACAATTTGGATGGCCAAAAAATATCACAAAGCTATCCAGAGGCAGCACAGAACAATGGTTCAGAGCTCTGGGAATCAGGCTGCATGGGCTGGGGTCCACATGCCCACTCTGCAACCTTGGGCAAAGTAATCAACCTCTCTGTTCTTCAGTTTCATTATCTGTAAAATGGGAATAGTAACTGTATCTGCCTCATACAGTTCACAGGATTAAAGTTAATACTTACAAAGCATATAAGACCATGCTAGGCACGTGATAAGCACACAAAAATATGCCACTTTGGCATATGGATTGAGTTAAAGGTACTTAAAAATAAACAGCACATGCAAGAAGGGCACTGTGATCTTCCTTGTTCTTCTTGAAAGCATAAGATTAACTCCCATGAAAAAGGTGCCCTCCCTGTACCAGGAGGATGAAAGACATTCATTCTTGTGGGGATAGGGAGTTGAGGCTGAGGGAAAGCTGTACAAACTTTATTATGCTAGTCCTTATCTTGCTACTTTTCCACAATTCACTGTCCTAGTCCTGAAGTGAAGTATAAGATACTTTTATGTTGCCTTAGCATCCATTTTGAATAGATTCAACTTTTTCATACCCAAAGCAGGGCTCAGTCATCCTTGACAGTTCTAGTTCCACATGACACCCAAATGGTTCAGGCCAGCAGCCAGAGATAAGAACTTAAAGGCATCTCTCTTGTCTAGCAGATGGGCTTCCCCACTTTATCGAAGCTTCCCTTAAAAGCACCATTCAGGCATTTGCCCAGGAACTTAAAGTGACCCCACACCGTAGCCCCTTATATATACTGCCAATTTGCACATGCATTTTCTCTCTCTGCCTGACTCCATTCCTGCCTCATGCAACCCGGGGATGGAGGACTGCCCTCCCAACCCATTCTGCCCTTCCTATCCAGGATCTGTAAGTAAAAATCTCTGAACTGGTTTCCTACCTGGTGGTGTATTGAATTTGCACCTTTCATTTGAAGAACCAGTGGCTGCAGCTGCCTCAGGCCATGTTTTCCCAGGGATCCTGGGGGGAATATCAAGTCAGGCTCCCAGCACCAGGGTGATGGTCAGGCAGGTATAAGCTGGACGTGGGTCAGACAAGAGCCACAAGAGTGACTGCCACATAAACAAGATGAACAAGTTCCCCATGTGAGGGAGTCCCCAGGTTCCAGGTGGGCCGACTAGGCATAAAGTCATCCTCCATGAAAGGGATACACTGTAGACATTCACGTCCAGCTACCCCACATTTCTCATCAGGACAGGGTTGCTAGCCAACCTGGCACTGGAACCCCATTAGCGAGAAGCTCTCAAAATAGCCCCAACTCCTTTTTCCTATCACATCTTTACAATTTACCAATTTACTACTCTTTGTCCAACATAATATATAAGCTTTCAACCCTTACAACTTCTCAGGTCTTTATTTTCCTGGTGAAGGCTCCCACATACATGTAAAAATTACTAAATAAAAATTCTATGCTTTTCTCTTGTTAATGTCTCTTTTGGCAGTCTAATTTAAAAGGCCCCAGCTGGAGAAACTAAGACAGGCAAGGGAAAAAATATTTTTTTCTCTCCTTCACACAATAGAAGTATATTTAAATTTTTTTTAAAAAAAGAAAAAACTAAACTAAAAAAGACCACAGAGCCCTTCTGTTTCTAATCCCAGAAGCTAGTCTTGATTTTCACTGTGCAAAATGTATATTCAAAGGTACCAAGGAGATAATAAAGAAAATAATGTTTTCCATTGTCTCTGTTTTTAAGGTAGAAATGTTTTCATTCTTAAAGCATCTTTTAAGCCAATGGACAGAAAGGTTTCTAATATTCTATTGGCCAGAGGCTTACATACAAATGGCCTGGCAGGGCAGGTATTTTCTCCTTTAGCAGGTGAAGAAACAGAGACTTAGAAAGTTTCATCAACTGCCCAATTTCACAGCTGCCAAATGACAGATCCAGATTCAGAGCAGATCCGCCTGGCTTCAAAGCATGTCCTCTCAGGAAGCCACCTCCTTTCAGGATAAACAGCATTAAATGAACCAGATCCGATGATTCCAAATTTACTTCTCTAACCCCAACTTCTCACTTGCATCTTGATTCTATATCTCTAAACTACCCAGGAAGACATCTCTCCTTATCTCCTTCAAAATCTATCATATTCTCCTTGAACCTGGATTCCATTCAATCACTCAACAACCACTGCACTCCAGCCCGGGCTACAGGGTTTTTTGTTTTTTTTTGTTTTTTTTTTTTTTTGAGACAAAGTCTCACTCTGTCACCCAGGCCAGAGTGCAGAGGCACAATCTCGGCTCACTGCAACCTCCGCCTCCTGGGTTCAAGCGATTCTCCTGCCTCAGCGTCCTGAGGAGCTGGGACTACAGGTGCACACCACCACGCCTGGCTAATTTTTGTTTTTTTTTTAAGTAGAGATGGGGTTTCAAAACATTGGCCAGGCTGGTTTCGAACTCCTGACCTCGTGATCCACCCACCTCGCCCTCCCAAGTGCTAGGATTACAGGCGTGAGCCACCACGCCTGGCCAAAAAGAATGTATTTTTATATCCTGAAACTTAATGACAATGGCAATATTACTCACTTTTCTTCAAGGCTTACCATATGCCAGGTTTTGCTTAAAATTTATTTAGTGTATGTTGTGTATAATTTCAATTGATCCCCATAACAGCCCTCTGAAGTAGGATGAGTACTGGGCTAAGTGATGCCTTCACCTGCTTTGTGAAGCTTATAAATGAGAATTAGAGAAAGAGACTGAAAAACTAATTGCATTAATAATGTATTCAAATAAAATAGAGATAGCTGGTGCAAAGTAAAAGTGCAGGATGACATTATACAGGGAAATCTAATCTAATCTAATCTGGAAGATCACAGCAAATATACCAAGGAAGTAATAGTTAAGCTGAGGAGCAAGAGGGCCGAATAGGAACAGCTCCAGTCTCCAGCTCCCAGTGCAAGCGACACAGAAGACAGGTGATTTCTGCATTTTCAACTGAGGTACTGGGTTCATCTCACTAGGGATTGTCGGACAATCAGTGCTGGTCAGCTGCTGCAGCCCGACCAGCAAGAGCTGAAGCAGGGCGAGGCATCGCCTCACCTGGGAAGCGCAAGGGGGAAGGGAATCCCTTTTCCTAACCAGGAGAACTGAGACACACAACACCTGGAAAATCAGGTAACTCCCACCCCAATACTGCGCTTTACCAAGGGTCTTAGCAAACGGGCACACCAGGAGACTATATCCCACACCTGCCCGGGAGGGTCCCACGCCGAGGGAGCCTCCCTCATTGCTAGCACAGCAGTCTGCGATCTAACTGCAAGGCGGCACCCAGGCTGGGGGAGGGGCGCCCACCATTGCTGAGGCTTAAGTAGGTAAACAAAGCCTCTGGGAAGCTCGAACTGGGTGGAGCTCACAGCAGCTCAAGGAGGCCTGCCAGTCTCTGTAGACTCCACCTCTGGGGACAGGGCACAGCTAAACAACAACAACAAAAGCAGCAGAAACCTCTGCAGACGCAAACGACTCTGTCTGACAGCTTTGAAGAGAGCAGTGGATCTCCCAACACGGAGGGTGAGATCTGAGAACGGACAGACTGCCTGCTCAAGTGGGTTCCTCACCCCTCAGTAGCCTAACTGGGAGACATCCCCCACTAGGGGCAGACCGACACCCCACATTACACACGGTGGAGTACACCCCTGAGAGGAAGCTTCCAAAGCAAGAATCAGACAGGTACACTCGCTGTTCAGAAATATTCTATCTTCTGCAGCCTCCACTGCTGATACCCAGGCAAACAGGGTCTGGAGTGGACCTCAAGCAATCTCCAACAGACTTACAGCTGAGGGTCCTGACTGTTAGAAGGAAAACTAACAAACAGGAAGGACACCCCCCACACCAAAACCCCATCAGTACGTCACCATCATCAAAGACCACAGGCAGATAAAACCACAAAGATGGGGAAGAAGCAGGGCAGAAAAGCTGGAAATTCAAAAAATAAGAGCGCATCGCCCCCTGCAAAGGAACACAGCTCATCGCCAGTAATGGATCAAAGCTGGACAGAGAATGACACTGACGAGATGAGAGAAGAAGGCTTCAGTCCATCAAACCTCTCAGAGCTAAAGCAGGAATTACGTACCAAGCGCAAAGAAACTAAAAATCTTTAAAAAAGGGTGGAAGAATTGATAACTAGAATAATTAATGCAGAGAAGGCCATAAACGAACTGACAGAGATGAAAACCATGACACGAGAAATACGTGACAAATGCACAAGCTTCAGTAACTGACTCGATCAACTGGAAGAAAGAGTATCAGTGATTGAGGATCAAATGAATGAAATGAAGTGAGAAGAGAAATCTAAAGAAAAAAGAACAAAAAGAAATGAACAAAGGCTTCAAGAAGTATGGGATTATGTAAAAAGACCAAATCTACGTCTGATTGGGGTGCTTGAAAGTGAGGGGGAAAATGGAACCAAGTTGGAAAACACTCTGCAGGATATATCATCCAGGAGAACTTCCCCAACCTAGTAGGGCAGGCCAACATTCAAATTCAGGAAATACAGAGAACGCCACAAAGATACTCCTTGAGAAGAGCAACTCCAAGACACATAATTGCCAGATTCACCAAAGTTGAAATGAAGGAAAAAATCTTAAGGGCAGCCAGAGAGAAAGGTCGGGTTACCCACAAAGGGAAGCCCATCAGACTCACAGCAGATCTCTCAGCAGAAACTCTACAAGCCAGAAGAGAGTGGGGGCCAATATTCAACATTCTTAAAGAAAAGAATTTTCAACCCAGAATTTCATATCCAGCCAAACGAAGTTTCATAAGTGAAGGAGAAATAAAATACTTTACAGATAAGCAAATGCTTAGAGATTTTGTCACCACCAGGCCTGCCTTACAAGAGACCCTGAAGGCAGCACTAAACATGGAAAGGAACAACAGGTACCAGCCACTGCAAAAACATGCCAAAATGTAAAGACCATCGAGGCTAGGAAGAAACTGCATCAACTAACAAGCAAAATAACCAGTTAATATCATAATGGCGGGATCAAGTTCACACATAACAATATTAACCTTAAATGTAAATGGACTAAATGCTCCAATTAAAAGACACAGACTGGAAAAATGGATAAAGAGTCAAGACCCATCAGTTTGCTGTATTCAGGAGACCCATCTCACATGTAGAGACATACATAGACTCAAAATAAAGGGACGGCGGAAGATCTACCAAGCAAATGGAGAACAAAAAAAAGCAGGGGTTGCAATACTAGTCTCTGATAAAACAGACTTTAAACCCTCAAAGATCAAAAGAGACAAAGAAGGCCATTACATAATGGTAAAGGGATCAATTCAACAGGAAGAGCTAACTATCCTAAATATATATGCACCCAATACAGGAGCACCCAGATTCATAAAGCAAGTCCTTAGAGACTTACAAAGACACTTAGACTCCCATATAATATTAATGGGAGGCTTCAACACCCCACTGTCAACATTAGACAGATCAACGAGACAGAAAGTTAACAAGGATATCCAGGAATTGAACTCAACTCTGCACCAAGCAGACCTAATAGACATCTACAGAACTCTCCACCCCAAATCAACAGAATATACATTCTTCTCAGCACCATATCACACTTATTCCAAAATAGACCACATAATTGGAAGTAAAGCACTCCTCAGCAAATGTACAAGAACAGAAATTATAACAAACTGTCTCTCAGACCACAGTGCAATCAAACTAGAACTCAGGACTAAGAAACTCAATCAAAACTGCTCAACTACATGGAAACTGAATAACCTGCTCCTGAATGACTACTGGGTACATAACAAAATGAAGGCAGAAATAAAGATGTTCTTTGAAACCAATGAGAACAAAGATACAACATACCAGAATCTCTGGGACACATTTAAAGCAGTGTGTAGAGGGAAATTTATAGCACTAAATGCCCACAAGAGAAAGCTGGAAAGATCTAAAATTGATACTCTAACATCACAATTAAAAGAACTAGAGAAGCAAGAGCAAACACATTCAAAAGCTAGCAGAAGGCAAGAAATAACTAAGATCAGAGCAGAACTGAAGGAGATAGAGACACAAAAAACCCTCCAAAAAATCAATGAATCCAGGAGTTGGTTTTTTGAAAAGATCAACAAAATTGATAGACCGCTAGCAAGATTAATAAAGAAGAAAAGAGAGAAGAATCAAATAGATGCAATAAAAAATGATAAAGGGGATATCACCACCGACCCCACAGAAATACAAACTACCATAAGATAATACTATCAACATCTCTACACAAATGAACTAGAAAAGCTAGAAGAAATGGATAATTTCCTGGACACTGACACTCTCCCAAGACTAAATCAGGAAGAAGCTGAATCCCTGAATAGACCAATAGCAGGCTCTGAAATTAAGGCAATAATTAATAGCCTACCAACGAAAAAAAGCCCAGGACCAGATGAATTCAGAGCTGAATTCTACCAGAGGTACAAGGAGGAGCTGGTACCATTCCTTCTGAAACTATTCCAATCAATAGAAAAAGAGGGAATCCTCCCTAACTCATTTTATGAGGCCAACATCATCCTGATACCAAAGCCTGGCAGAGACACAACAAAAAAAGAGAATTTTAGACCAATATGCCTGATGAGCATCGATGCAAAAATCCTCAATAAAATACTGGCCAACCGGATCCAGCAGCACATCAAAAAGCTTATGCACCATGATCAAGTGGGCTTCATCCCTGGGATGCAAGGCTGGTTCAACATTCGCAAATCAATAAACGTAATCCAGCATATAAACAGAACCAAAGACAAAAAACACATGATTATCTCAATAGATGCAGAAAAGGCTTTTGACAAAATTCAACAGCCCTTCATGCTAAAAACGCTTAATAAATTTGGTATTGACGGAACATATCTCAAAATAATAAGAGCTATTTATGACAAACCCACAGCCAATATCATACTGAATGGCAAAAACTGGAAAAATTCCCTTTGAAAACTGGCACAAGACAGGGATGCCCTCTCTCACCACTCCTATTCAACATAGTGTTGGAAGTTCTGGCTAGGGCAATCAGGCAAGAGAAAGAAATCAAGGGTATTCAGGTAGGAAAGGAAGAAGTCAAATTGTCCCTGTTTGCAGATGACATGATTGTATATTTAGAAAACCCCATTGTCTCAGCCCAAAATCTCCTTAAGCTGATAAGCACGTTCAGCAAAGTCTCAGGATACAAAATTAATGTGCAAAAATCACAAGCATTCTTATACACCAGTAACAGACAAACAGAGAGCCAAATCATGAATGAACTTCCATTCACAATTGCTTCAAACAGAATAAAATACCTAGGAATCCAACTTACAAGGGATGTAAAGGACCTCTTCAAGGAGAACTACAAACCGCTGCTCAGTGACATAAAAGAGGACACAAACAAATGGAAGAACATACCATGCTCATGGATAGGAAGAATCAATATCGTGAAAATGGCCATACCGCCAAGGTAATTTATAGATTCAATGCCATCCCCATCAAGCTACCAATGACTTTCTTCACAGAATTGGAAAAAACTGCTTTAAAGTTCATATGGAACCAAAAAAGAGCCCACATTGCCAAGACAATCCCAACTCAAAAGAACAAAGCTGGAGGCATCATGCTACCTGACTTCAAACTATACTACAAGGCTACAGTAACCAAAACAGCATGGTACTGGTACCAAAACAGAGATATAGACCAATGGAACAAAACAGAGCCCTCAGAAATAATACCACACATCTACAGTGTGGTATTTGATCTTTGACAAACCTGAGAAAAACAAGAAATGGGGAAAGGATTCCCTATTTAATAAATAGTGCTGGGAAAATTGGCTAGCCATAAGTAGAAAGCTGAAACTGGATCCTTTCTTACTCCTTATACGAAAATTAATTCAAGATGGATTAGAGACTTAAATGGTAGACCTAATACCATAAAAACCCTAGAAAAAAACCTAGGTAATACCATTCAGGACATAGGCATGGGCAAGGACTTCATGTCTAAAACACCAAAAGCAACGGCAACAAAAGCCAAAATTGACAAATGGGATCTAATTAAACTAAAGAGCTTCTGCACAGCAAAACAAACTACCATCAGAGTGAACAGCTAACCTACAAAATGGGAGAAAATTTTTGCAATCTACTCATCTGACAAAGGGCTAATATCCAGAACCTGCAAAGAACTCAAACAAATTTACAAGAAAGAAACAAACAACCCCATCAAAAAGTGGGCAAAGGATATGAACAGACGTTTCTCAAAAGAAGACATTCATACAGCCAACAGACACATGAAAAAATGCTCATCATCACTGGCCATCAGAGAAATGCAAATCAAAACCACAATGAGATACCGTCTCACACCAGTTAGAATGGCAATCATTAAAAAGTCAGGAAACAACAGGTGCTGGAGAGGATGTGGAGAAATAGGAACACTTTTACACTGTTGGTGGGATTGTAAACTAGTTCAACCATTATGGAAAAGAGTATGGCGATTCCTCAAGGATCTAGAACTAGATGTACCATATGACCCAGCCATCCCATTACTGGGTATATACCCAAAGGATTATAAGTCATGCTGCTATAAAGACACAAGCACACGTATGTTTATTGTGGCACTATTCACAATAGCAAAGACTTGGAATCAACCCAAATGTCCATCAGTGACAGACTGGATTAAGAAAATGTGGCACATATACACCATGGAATACTATGCAGTCATAAAAAAGGATGAGTTTGTGTCCTTTGTAGGGACATGGATGCAGCTGGAAACCATCATTCTCAGCAAACTATCACAAGAACAGAAAACCAAACACCGCATGTTCTCACTCATAGGTGGGAACAGAACAATGAGATCACTTGGACTCGGGAAGGGGAACATCATACACCAGGGCCTATCATGGGGAGGGGGCAGAGGGGGCAGAGGGGGCAGAGGGGAGGGATTGCATTGGGAGTTATACCTGATGTAAATGACGAGTTGATGGGTGCTGACGAGTTGATGGGTGCAGCACACCAACATGGCACAAGTATACATATGTAACAAACCTGCACGTTATGCACATGTACCCTAGAACTTAAAGTATAATAATAATTAAAAAAAAAAAAAGAAGAAGAACCAAAAGCACCAAAAAAAAAAAAAAAAAAAAAAAGTTAAGCTGAAACCTGAAAGAGGGGGAGAAGTTACCCATTCAACGGAGGGGATACATGGGTTCTAGAGAAAGGACATAGGTAATGTACATGTTCCAAGGTGCGAAGGAGGTGGTACCTTCAAGGAAGCGAAAAACAGGTGGGCTGGAGGGTGGGGAGTGAGGAGAAGGAATTCCAGATCAATGTGGACAGGTTGGCAGGCTGCTGGACCACACAGTGTCCCATAGGCCATGTTGAGGACCTTTGAGTATAAAATTTGGATAATAGGCCGGGCACGGAGGCTCAAGCCTGTAATCCCAGCACTTTGGGAGGCTGAGATGGGTGGATCACAAGGTCAGGAGATCGAGACCATCCTGGCTAACCCGGTGAAACCCTGTCTCTACTAAAAAATACAAAAAACTAGCCGGGTGAGGTGGCGGGCGCCTGTAGTCCCAGCTACTCGGGAGGCCGAGGCAGGAGAATGGCGTAAACCCGGGAGGCGGGGCTTGCAGTGAGCTGAGATCCAGCCATTGCACTCCAGCCTGGGCAAGAGAGCAAGACTCCGTTTCAAAAAAAAAAAAAAAATTTGGATAATAATTTCTTGTAGGGTTTTAGGTAAGAGAGAGACATGATTGTATTTGTGTTTTTAAAAGATCACTCAGCCATTGGATACAACAGACTGGAGAGGAGCAAGAGTGGAAAGAGGAGCCCATTAGGATGTGGCAGAAATTGCTAGTTGTCTGCTTAGGATATCCATTTCCCACTAATAATGGATCCCTGATTTTGGTACACAGAATAAAAGACTGTACTTCTCAGCTCCCTTTGCAACTACGTTTAGCCATGTGGCTAAGTTCTGGTCATTGAGATATAGGCAGAAGTCTTGAATGGAACATAAGGCAAAGCTGCTAAAGGGATCTGACTCTGGTGGGAGATGTCCCTTCTTGCTTTTCTGCCATTCTTCCTTCCTCCAGCTTGCAATTCAGACAAGATGGCTGCAGCCATCTTTGGCAAAAACAAAAGATAAGCTAGGATTATGGAGAGGAAAGACAGGATCCAGGATCCCTGGATTGTATCCACTATAGCAATTCTAGACAGCCCACTTTCAGTTTTTGGTTTCGTTTTTTCCACACTGAGAAAAAGAAGAAACTTTATCTTGTTTAAACTATTACTTAGGGATTGTGTGTGATACATAGCCTAACCCAATCCTAACTGATACAGAGGCTACTGTATTCACCCAAGAAGAGGTAGTGGTGGCTTGGATCATGGTGGTGGCAGAGATAGGAGGAGAAAGAGCAGGACTGAGATATATTTAGAAGGTGGAACTAATAGAACCTGTTGAGAGTCCAGACAAGAGAGGGTGAAGAGGGGGTAAGTTTAGACAGACTCTCAGGTTCCTGGCACAAGCAACTGGGTAGACCATGGTACCAATTACTGAACTAGAGATTACAGGGGTAGGGGACATCTTGAGATTCTTTTCAGACATTTGAACTGAGACACCTGCAAGAACTCAGACCTCAGAATAGATATCAGGCTGGGAAACAAAGACTGGGAAAGTCATCTGCACACAGAAGCTAACTGAAGTCACTGGAATGGATGATGTCTTCTAAGGCAAGTACAGAGAGAGAAAAGCCCCAGGAAAGAACCCTGAGGAACACCCACATGTGAGAGGTGGGCAGAGAAAGGGCAGCCCTTGAAGGAGACAAGAAGTGGCCAGAAAGGATGAAGGAAAACCATGGATTTCACAGGAAGAGATACACACTAATTATTTACCGCATAAGCAAGAAGGGCCGTGGGCTATTGAAGCAGCAGGGAGAGAGAGCTGCTCACTGAAGCTCTAAGAGCAAGGACACAGGCTCTCAGAGGAGGATCACAGACAGCCAGGAGGAGGCTAAGGAAGTGGGGGAAGCAGAATGTTCTGAGTCTGGTGAGGTAGGAGGCATGTTCCGGCCTCCTCCTGGACAGCCAAGCTGGGGAAAGACTGTGGAGGGATCTCCATGCCAGAGGAGGGGACGAGAAATCATTCCCTTTCTCCCCAGAGAACCAAGAGCCCAGTCAGTGGTTCCTCAGCTCACAAAGGCACGGAGAGTCACAGGGGAAGCCCCGAGGCTGCCAGATTCCAAATACTGTGGCTTATTCGGAGGTGGACAGGTTTCTACCTATCACACTGGAACTTCTTTCAAACAATTATCTTCAGTTTTTCATTGTTAAATAAATAAACGTGTAAAGGTATATGGGGTAGAAGGCAAGAAATTTTATTTACTCAAATCAGTGTGAACCATCAAAAAGAACAGATTTTTAGGCCAGGTGCAGTGGCCCATGCCTGTAATCCCAGCACTTTGGGAGGCTAAGGTGGGCAGATCACTTGAGGTCAGGAATTTGAGACCAGCCTGGCCAACATGCCAAAACCCTGTCTCTACTAAAAATATAAAAATTTGTGGGGCGTGGTGATGCACGCCTGTAATCCTAGCTACTTGGGAGTCTGAGGCAGGAGAATTGCTTGAACCTAGGAGGCAGAGGTTGTAGTGAGCCAAAATTGCCCCACTGCACTCCAGCCTGAGTAGCAGGAAAAAAAAAAAAAAAAAATGGATTTTTATATCCTGAAATTTAACAACAATGACAATATTACTAACTTTTCTTCAAGGCTTACCATATGCCAGTTTTGCTTTACATTTATTTAGTGCATGTTGTAGTTGTATCATTTCAACTGATCCCTGTAACAACCCTCTGAGGTAGTAACTATTTATTGTATCTGTTTTACAGATGAGGAAACTGAGGAAGAAAGTGGCTATGCTCACTTGCCCAGCATCATATAAGCTAGGGAGTGACAGAACCCAGGATCTGAACACTGGCTGTCCGACATCAGAACTAGCGCTTCTGGTTTCAAAAAATCTGCTTTTCCTAACTACAGAAAAGAACATTGCTGGCCATTACATTAAAGTAAGCAAAGGGAAAATAATTATGCAAAGCTGCAGGCAGGAAAATAATTTTCACTTCACTTGAGAACTGAGTGAACTAGCTAGACCAAGGCGAGCTGAGTTGTTTTTGTTTTCTTTAACTCAGTCTATCACAGTAACTAAGAATAAAAAGAACTTGGATTTTATGGCCAGGCGCAGTGGCTCACACCTGTAATCTCAACACTTTGGGAGGTTGAGGCAGGGCGATCACTTGAGGCCAGGAGTTTGAGACCAGCCTGGTCAACACAGTGAAACCCTGTCTTTACTAAAAATAGAAAAAATTAGCTAGGTACAGTGGTGTGCACCTGTAATCCCAGCTACTGGGGAGGCTGAGGCATGAGAATCACTTTAGTCTGGGAGGCGGAGGTTGCAGTGAGCCGAGACTGCGCCACTGCACTCCAGCCTGGGTGACAGAGCAAGACTCTGTCTCAAAAAAACAAAAACAAAAACTTGGGTTTTAGACAGCTCATGGTAGCACCAGTTTGCTCATTCTCAGAACTGTTCCTCTACACAGAGCCCCCTGCAATGTGCTTCTCACAAATGCATACTGCGCAGACCATTCAGTCAGCCCTGCACATGAGAACAAAGGAAGGTGTAACCCCAACATAATGGTCCCCATGTGACCCAGACACTGGGGTCAGGTGCACGAAACTGTTCCACTTTTAGTCAAAGCTCACTGATGTATAAGTGAGTCTGAGACAGGGTATCTGGGGCTCTGGAAAAAAAAGAACCAATATTTCCACCAGAGACACAAATAGCAGGCCTCAGTATTTCAAATGAAGGTTTTTAAGCGAGAAAAGTTACCGAGAATTCATAGTAGGGGTTCATGAAGCTACACTGAGATGTCTAAAATAAGCAGTCATAATTCATCAGAATTTGAAAGAGCCACTTTGGGTTAACTCAGAGAAACTTGCAAGCATAGAGGCACTCGCTTTACAGGCAGCACAGACACGAGGAGGAGCTGAGTATCCATGGGAATCTGTACAACTCAAGGAGCCATTATTAGAAACCACCATATATCAAGTCCTATGCAGGCGCTGGGGGAAGGAGGATACAATGATAAGCAGACAGGATCTCCTTCTCAATGTGCTTTCCTATATTTGCATTTGGTCAATGTGCAGAAAACAGTTAACACAGCAGGCCTGACACTGCTATTCTTAGCCAGGCTTACTTGCCTTTCTAGATTGGCCCTTGGCTGGCATCTGGGAACTTGAATTTGGGGAGGGTCCCATGATTTCCAGCAATAATGAGCGCCGCAAGGTGTCTTAACGGTTTATACAAACAAAATGGTTCATGCTGAACACCTGACTGCCTTCTGGGAGTCTGGAACTTGGGCACATGCTAGGCAGAGGGGCCTATGTGACCAGCTCCCAGTTAAAAACCTTGGACACTGAGTGATGAGTTTTCTGGTAGGCAATATCTCACCTGTTGTCACAGCTCACTGATGGAGGTTTTAAGCCCACCCTATGTGACTCCACTGGGAGAGGACTCTTGTAAGCTTTGGAAGCTTGCGCCTGGTTTCCTCCAGACTTCACATGCCTTTTCCTTTTGCTGATTTTGCTTTGCATCTATCTCTTCACTGTAATAAATGATAGTCATGAGTACAGCTATTATCTAAGTCCTATAAGTCAGCAATCTGCAACCTTTTTGGCATCAGGGAATGGTTTTGTGGAAGACAATTTTTCCATGGACCGGGGGTGAGGGGGATCATTTCAGGATGAAACTAATTCCATTTCAAATCGTCAAGCATCAGGTTTCCACAAGGAGCACAAAACCCAGATCCCTCACATATGCAGTTCACAACAGGGTTCGTGCTCCTATGAGGATCTAATGCCAACATTGATCTGAAAGGAGGTGGAGCTCAGTGGATAATGCTTGATTGCTCACTGGCTGCTCACCTCCACCTGCACAGCCCAGTTCCTAACAGGCCACGAACCAGAACTGGTACTGGTATGTGGTGCAGGGGCTGCGGACCCCTGCTTTAAGTCCTGCTAGCAAATCATCAAATCTAGTGGTGGTCTTGGAGATCCCCACCCCTGACACAGCTGGTTAACTAGAATGAGCTTCAATGTAAGAAAGACCTGGTTTAAATGCCAACTTGGACACTTATTAGTTGCGAATCATTGACTTAGTTAATTAAGCTCCCTAACCCTTGGATTTCTCTGAAAACTAAGATAATACAACTTGCCTCAGAAGACTGTGGTCAAGATTAAAGAAGTTGTAGACACTCAATAAATATTATATCCCTTTCTCTTTAGACTAACATGTGAATGGCACCCTCTAGGGTTATGCAGTACCTGGCCTGCACAATAGTAGGCGGCCTCAGTGAGGCTCACTTCACCTGACTCTCCCTTCCACTCACTGGTGTGCTGGAGTCAGCTCATGCCAGCTCATGAGAGCCCACTGTGCATGCCGTTCCCAGCTCTGTGCTCCATGACGTCATGTAGGGGCCAGAGAACTGCCATAGTGGGAGTACTTATACCATGAAAATTGGCAAATGCTGAAAATCAGGCTTCTTCCTCTACTCCCAGTTGCTAAATATATACTATTACTAGCACATCACTGTCCCCTACATTTTAAAAATCAAATAAAGAGGAGGTTCCCACCAAATGGGAGGTTTTGTAGCCTATATGCATTTTTTAAAATAAGCTACATATGAAGATGCTCAATGGTATTAGCCATAGGGAAAGGCAAAACCACAATGAGATACCACTTCATGCTCACTAGGATGGCTATAATCAACAAGAGAGATAATAACAAGCGTAAAGAAAGATTTGAAGAAATTGGAACCCTCGTACACTGCTAATGGGAATGTAAGAAGTCACAGCTGCTTTAGGAAACAGTCTAGCAGTTCCTCAAAAGGTTAAACATACTCAAAGCCAAAGCAATTCTGCTCCTATATCCCAGAGAAATGAAAACATATGTCTACACAAAAACTTGTACATGAATATTCATATCAGTTCTATTTCCAGTAGCCCAAAGGTGGAAACAACCCAAATGCCCATCAACAGATGAATGAATAAACAAAATGTGGTCTACCCATGCAATGAAGCCATGAAAAGGAACAAAGTACTAATATATGCTACAACTTGAATGAACCTTGAAAACATTATGCTTAGTGGAAGAAACCAGACACAAAAGTAACATATTCTAGGATTCTACTCATACAAAATATCCAGAATAGTCAAGTCCATATAGACAAGAAGTAGATTAGTGGTTGCCAGGGGCTGGGAGGAACAGGAAATGAGGACTGACTTCTTAAGGTAGACAGTTTCTATTTGGGTTGATGAAAAAGTTTTGGAACTAGATAGTGGTGATTTTTTAACAATGTTATAAATGTACTTAATGTTACTGAATTGTACACTCTAAAATGGTTACAAGAGTAAATTTTATGTGTATTTTTCCACAATAAGGAAAAAGAGATATTAAGAGAGTTAGACAAGCCACAAAGTGCAAAGCATACACAGACAATGAGCTTCATTCAGAAGATGTATTTTTATACCTTTTAAAAACAAATAAGAAAAAGACAGAAAACCTAAGAAACAAAATGTAGAAATAGGTATTTCGATAGAGCGTAAATGTCAATGGACAGTGAACACATGGAGATTTGCTCATCTTCATTAGTGTTAAGAGAAATTGCAAGTTAAAAATATAGTGAAATACCCTACACACACACCAGATAAGGCAGTATTTAAAAGTGTAAAATATCAAAAGTTGGCCAGGCGTGATGGCTCACACTTGTAATCTCAGCACTTTGGAAGGCCTAAACAGGTAGATCGCTTGAGCTCAGTCTTCAAGATCAGCCTGGGCAACATAGGGAGACCTCGTTGCTAAAAAAAAAAAAAAAAAAAAAAAGTCAAAAAAATTAGTTGAGCGTGGTGATATGCACCTGTAGTCCTAGCTATCAGGGAGGCTGAGGCAGGAGGATTGGTTGAGCCCAGGAGGTCAAGGCTGAAGTGAGCCATAATCGCTCCACTGTTCTCCAAGCTGGACAACAGAAACCATGTCTCCAAAAAAAAAAAAAAAAATCCACAAAGAAAGAGGAGCAAGGGTTCAAAGGGAGGAGACAGAGATCTTCTGCACTGTTGACAGGAATCCAGGAAAGGTAGAATTTGAATTAGGCCTTAAAGAATGTGTAGGGTTTAGGTAAGCAAAAAAGGATGGGCATTCCAGGACAGAAGAATGGACCAGGTGGTAGGAACATGAAAATAGAGTTCAATAGGAATCAGACAGTTTGACTGCAGCAGCAGAGAACCATGGGGAAAAACATGGAATGAAGCTGAATTGGTAGACTGAGGCCCCAGAAGACAGTCTGACAGACTAGTGATTCTGGAATTTATCTGGCAGGCATCAGCTGCTTTAATCCTTCACGTCTTGAGTTGCTAGGATACTGCTTGTAACTGCAAACCCTGTGTGTCTCATTCCCAAATGTCCTTTTAGGCTCCTTGTATTCCTCTGAAGGAAAGGCATTCTTCAAGACATCCTCAAGGAAAATATGTTTTCAATGTTGTAAAATAAACACATTAAAGAATTTCCAGACCAGGCATGGTGGCTCATGCCTGTAATTCCAGCACTTTCGGAAGCTGAGGCAGGAGGGTCACTTGAGTCCAGGAGTTTGAGAGCAGCCTGGGCAACAAAGCAAGACCATGTCTCTACAAAAAAAAAAAAAAAAAAAAAAATTTCGCATGCATGGTGGCACATGCCTGTAGTCCTACCTACTCAGGAGGCTAAGGTGGGAAGATCACCTGAGCCCGAAAGGTTGAGGCTGCAGTAAGCCATGATTGTACCACTGCACTCCAGCCTGGGCGACAGAGCGAGATCTCGTCTCAAAATAAAAAAACAAAAATCCAGAATTTAAGCATAATGGATTGATCACAAGCTATTAACTCCTTTCCCTTATTGCACTCCATTAAAATGGTAGGAAAAGGATTTTTTAAAGCGTATTAATCCCAATAGAAGAAGAGAAGAGGAAATTGAATGAAAGATAACACCACCATTTGGAAGAAAGAAGACCAAGGCAAACAGAATAAGTCAACATGCCCACACCTACCAATGAGGACCCCAGTGAGAACACAGTGATACGTCCATCTGTGGTCCAGGCAGGTTCAGAACTTGAGAGGCGAAGAGCCAAAGTCTGAGCAGAGGGTGGGAGTGGCAAGTCTCCTCTATCCCACTTAGCCAACAACTGCGGCCAGCGCATATGAATGCTTAATAACCACTTCTCCATCTGAGAATCATAATATTTGACCATGAAAGGGATTCTGGTGAGCAGACAGTCTAATTTCCTCAGTTTAGGGTGGAAACTGAGGCACTGACAAGCTGCATGACTTCTACAGGATCACACTGGCTAGCAGAGCCAGAACTAACCCCAAGCTTCTAACTGCCAGTTCACGTTTCACTGTGCCCTGGCATGGCAACATGCATGAATAAGCAAAATCTTGTCTCTCCCATCTCAAAACCCTCCAAAATCTGCCTGTTACTTAAAAAACAAAAACAAAAACCAAATAAACAAAAAAATGAATTTGCCCAGCTCTCTGGCCTCCTCCTCTCCCATGCCCACCCCACTCCACCTCAGCTCCTCTCCCTCTCTGCTGTTCTTTGAGCAATAAAGCATCTCCCACCTCCCTGGGGTCCTTTGTACTCTTGGCTTCTCCGTGGTCTGCCCTGTTCTTCCTGCGGTCTCTGTTCCCTGGGCCTACAAAAACAGCATGCAAGGCCCTCTCTCTCTCATGCGGCTTTACTTTTCTCATGGCAGGGGGATATTTACTGGTATGTGTATGCTGTCAGAATCTCCCCTTTAGAAGCTAAGTTCCAGGAGAACAGGGCATTTACCTTCTATACTAGTATGTCCACAGAGCCTACAAAAGTACTTGGCACAAAGTAGGTGCTTACAATATTTTTGTTAAATGAATAGATTCAAGTAAAAAAGAATTTGGGGGGGTAGGTAGCTAAGAAATTCAAGTAGAGATGTCCATGGGTGCCTTCCAAGTTAGACAGGCTGGGTTTGAATTCAATTATCCCACCGTGGTAGCCACTATGAATTATAAATCTAGATTTCTCTAATTCTAAATTTGTATTTCAGTCAATTCAGAAAGTTTAAGCTTACTGGGTAGTTATATTCCTCCACCACTCCCCTTCAATGCCTCCCTCCAGCACACACAGCTTATAACTTTCTTAGCATAGAAAGTTTTAACCCCATGCTTTTAAATGTTCTTGTTTAGCATTTAAAATGCCATTTTAATTTTTTTCATTTTTTTCTTCTCATAATTTGGATTAAATTCAATAGAAAATAACCCTTCCATAACAAAGCTGATGATAGAAAACTATGTCTCTATGTAACAGCTAAATGTAGCATGGTATCATGGTTAGTTACAAAATAAATTTATAGACAGGCACTGTGCCTCACTTTGGGAGGCTGAGGTGGGAGGACTGCTTGAGCCCAGGAGTTAGAGACCAGTCTGGCAACATAGAGAGAGCTCATCTCTACGAAAAAAAATTAAAAATAATAAATAATTAGTCGGGCATGGTACCAAACGCCTATATCCCAGCTATTCGGGAGGCTGAGGTGGGAGGACTGCCTGAGCCCAGGATTTTGAGGCTGCAGTGAGTTGTGAACATGCCAATACACTCCAGCCTGGGTAACAGAGTGAGACCCTGTCTCAAAAAAAAAATAGATTTATAAAAGCTTGATGATATATTAACAATAACTAATTACAACATATCATGGGGAAAAAAACCTATTCACAAGAGTAGCTAAAACCATAAAATACTCAGGAATACATTTAACAAGAAAAGTATAGGACTTTTAAAACAACAATTGTTTAACTCTATTCAGGGAAATAAAATTAATAGATTAAAGTAGAGATATACCACTTTGTTTTTCAAAGGAAGAACTTCGAGAACATAAACCAATTGTAAACATGCTTGTTTTTTAAACTGTTTTACAGTGGAAATGTTTGAGAGTATTTCACTGGCAGAGTTTGTAGATATTGTCAGATATTAGAACAAATGAAATGTTATATGCTCTACAGAGGCAGATCCAGATTTTGAGGGACCTGCAGCTTAAACACTTTGGAGGAGAAGTCTTTGTCAATTAAAAATTAAAAATAAAACAAAACTAGAATGCAAAATCATAAATGCAAAAGCTCCAGGGCCCTTCTAGAGGCCTTACGAAGGGCTATGGAATTGAAAGAGCCTAAAGCTTAATTTACTTTAACTCCATAGCAGACCCACCTCTGTTGTCATAAAAATGTAAAGTTGGCCAGACTCAGTAGTTTATGCCTATAATCTTGGCACTTTGGGAGGCTGAGGCAGGGCAGGAGTTCAAGACCAGCCTAGGCAACACTGCAAGACACCATCTCTACAAAAATAAAAATAAAAAATTAGCAGGAATAGTGGCACATGCTTGTCATCCTGGTTCTTAAGAGGCCAAGGCGGGAGGATCCCTTGAGCCCAGGAGTTTGAGGTTACAGTGAGCTATGACCACACCACTGCACTCCAGCCTGGGTGACAGAATGAGACTGCCTCTTTATTTAAAAAAAAAAAAAGAAGAAGAAGAAGAGGGGGAGGAGGAGGAAGAAAAAGGAAAGAAAGAAAAACTAAAACTGAGAAACCAACACCACAGTTACCACACTGGCACCCTATCATGTGTACCACTGGCAAACATCCAGAGGAAAACACCCACAGCAGATGACCCCCAACAGAGTTCCGTGAACATGGTTCAGAGATGTCAAAAACATGAACCTACCCGAGGTATGCATTTCCACCAGTTACCAGAACTCCAAAACATAACCAGACTACCAGCAGCACAGATCAATTTAAAGAGTGAATTACCTGTGATTAGTGACCTAGTAACAGAACGACACAATTACACTCATTGCAGATACATTTATATCTGGGAAAAAACAGAGGCAAGAGCAAAGACTGAAATGTGTAAAGACACAATGGGCAACAATGCAACCTACCTTATGTATATAATGGTAACAGCGGCTTACACGCACTTACCTACCAGGAACTATCCTAGCTACTTTATCTATACTGATCCATTTACCCCTCACAAACACCTATGAGGGAAGTATTATTATTCTCCCCAGTTTAAAGGTGAGACACAAAGAGATTAAGTAATTTGTCCTAGGTCACGCAATTAATAAGTAACAGATTTAGAATTTGAACCCAGATAATCTGGCACAAGAGTCCATCCTCTTAGTCTCTCACTCCCTAACTTCACAGAAATTCTGTAAACTCAGAGATGGACCTAGACCACAACTGAAATTTCCTACAATTAAGAAGGAACAGAATACAGCTGATGAGCTGATTCTAGAACTTCAAAAAACATATTATCTCAACCAGTGAATTTTGGTCTTGTTTCCTGCAGATATTTTAGTCAGAACACCTATCATTAGAAAGTGATTGTGACATCTGAAAATAAAAAAATCACTCTGAGGTTCAAAAAAATGTTTTTTAATTATATCTGATCATTAGCATCAAGCTGTTCATCATTTTCCAAGAAAATTCAAAGTTTTACTATTTGTCCTTATATTGTACTACAATCAGTCCTAGTCAGGATAAGTTAACCCAAAAATAAGCTTACTTTACTATTTTCTAAAGTGTTAAACTAAATTACAAATATATTGCAGTAGATGTCCAGGAGTCTTCAACTGTGACATTGTTTCTCTGCTGTTGAGATAGACAATGAACATGAATAAATTCATCTTTGAGTCACTTGTGAGTTTTCTTTAAGACGAATCACTTAAAGTATATATGAAATGTACCATTTAACAAAACTCACTTTAAAGTTCTTGAGCCTTACCACCTAAGCATAACCCTTTTCAGCTTCTTTAACATAAGCATTCACAGGCTGGGCACGGTGACTCATGCCTGTAACCCCAGCACTTTGGGAGGCCGAGGCAGGTGGATTGTCTGAGCTCAGGAGTTTGAGACCAGCCTGGGCAACACGGTGAAACCCCATCTCTACTAAAAATACAAAAAATTAGCCAGGCGTGGTGGCACGCACTACTCAGTAGTCCCATCTACTCAGAAGGCTGAGCCACAAGAGTCACTTGAACCCAGGAGGCAGAGGCTGCAGCGAGCAGAGATCATGCCACTGCACTCCAGCCTGGGTGACAGAGTGAGACTCTGTCTCCAAAAAAAAATATATATATATATGTGTGTGTGTATATATATATGCATTCACAGAAATACTTTCCTTCTGCTGGTCTCTTCTGCACAATTCTAATTTACTTAAATGCACAGGGTTCCTACCACCTCACATGGGTACAGTGCAGAAAAAACAAACATAAATGAACAACTGGTAAAAGAACACCCATTGCAAGGTTTGTTATCTATACAGCCAAAGAAGAGAAGGAGGAAGGAAACATGAATAGAGGTGGTCAGTGAAGTTACTGTTTAAGGAAGTCCCGCTTTGTGGGAAGTAGAACAGTGTGGTTTAACAGCACACTCGCCTGAAAGATAAGACATCTTGGTTCGCCTCCTCAAATGGGATGTCACTTCAGAGGAGCCTGTCCCCTAGTTTCTTCACTTGTAAAATAGACGGTGGGCAAATCTGTGGGTTGTTTACAGTTATACTTTACGGGGCACTGAAGACAACAGAGCAATGCAAGTGTGTATACAAAACACTGATATTTCCATGGGATCTGTGCTATATAAAATGTAAGAATAGGAGGAAACCTTGAAATCCTCTAGGCACAACTGCCCCATATTACACTTGGAAGCCCAATGTCCAGTGAAGTTGAGAGTCCCGTGGGCAAGTGCAAACAACAGTGGCACACAAGGCAAGAACACCAGGTCTCAAGAGACCCCCTTCACAGCACAGCAGAGGTAGTATAAAAAAGTATGTCATTATGAAGCCACAGAGGTAGAAGTATAGCTTAAACAGACTGTAAGCTTAATGAGGCCAGAACCATTTATCTTTTAATTACTCCATCCCCAGCACTGGGTACACACTCACTAAATCTTTGTTGTACAAGTGATGAAGAAAGTAAAACAAATGAGCTGAGTCCCATATTACAAATAAAAGACTCTTCTACCACAAAATTATAAACATATTCCTCTCAAAGGCACAAAATTTATATTTTACAATCTAATGAGTAAGGAATTTTACCTATCCATATGACTTTTGTATTCACAAATAAAATTAACAGCAATGCCTATGGGATTTCTTGGAATAAAGACAGAACGAGAAACATGTAATCTAACTAGGTAATGGGGAAAAATTCCTTTCCAATAATCTATTAAAAATCATTTGCAATTTCATCTCAGTCTCTTGCTTACTCGTTTAATTTTATTTAACAAACAATATTGCACATATTTTGTAGTATTTTCTTTAAACATTTACTGATCATTACCATTGTAATTACTACCAACAAAAACTTTTTTAAAAGGCTAATGGGTACGAGGTATTGTGAGTGATATATTTAAATTACAAAACAACTCCTTCCGTCAAGGAGATTATTATGTAGTCAGTGAGAAAAAAAAAAAAAAGCAATAATAATAACACATATACATTTAACAGGAAATTAAATTTAAACAGGAATTCAGAAAGGGCAAGGCATGTATAACCAGAGGGGTGCACAAAGCCTCTCACTTAAAAGGATTTGAGACGAGACTTGGGTAAATAGACAGGAGAAGGAGAACTGCTAGACACAGTAGGACCAAAGCTTCAAAGGTAGGAAAGTGACAAGAACAGACAGTCCCAACTTATGGTTTGACCTAATGATTTTTCAACTTTATGATGATGCAAAAGCAATACATGTTCAGTAGAAACCATAATTCATGTACCCATACTACCATTCTGTTTTTCACTTTTAGTACAGTATTTAATAAATTACATGAGGACCACGTGTGGTGGCTGACACCTGTAATTCCAGCACTTTGGGATGCCAAGGTGGGTGGATCACTTGAGCTCAGGATTTTGAGACCAGCCTAGGCAATATGGCAAAACCCTATCTCTGCTAAAAATACAAAAAAATAGCCAGGCGTGGTGGTAAGTGCCTGTGGTCTCAGCTACTAGGAAAGCTGACATGGGAGGATTGCTTGAGTCCAGGAGGTGGAGGTTGCAGTGAGCTGAGATCGCACCACTGCACTTCAGCCTGGATGACAGAGCAAGACCTGTCTTGAAAATAAAAATAATTAGGCCAGGCACAGTGGCTCATGCCTGTAGTCCCAGCACCTTGGGAGAGTGAGGTGGGCGGGTGACAAGAGGTAAAGAGTTCAAGGCCAGCCTGACCAACATGGCAAAACCCTGTCTCTACTAAAAATACAAAAATTAGCCAGGCGAGGTGGAGCATACCTGTAATAACTACATGGGAGGCTGAGGCAGGAGAATCGCTTGAACCCGGGAGGCAGAGGTTGCAGTAAGCCAAGATCATGCCACTGCACTCCAGCCTGGGCTACAGAGTGAGACTCCATCTCAAAAAATAAAAATAAAAATAATTAAAATAATTTTTTTAAGTTACATGAGATATTCAACACTTTATTATAAAAAGGCCTGTGCCGGGTGCAGTGGCTCATGCCTGTAATTCCAGTCCTTTGGGAGGCTGAGGTGGGTGGATCATTTGATGTCAGGAGTTCAAGACCAGCCTGGCCAACATGGTGAAACCCCATCTCTACTAAAAATGTAAAAATTAGCCAGGCGTGGTGGCATGCGTCTATAATCCCAGCTACCTGGGAGGCTGAGGCAGGAGAATCACTTGAGCCTGGGAGGTAGAGGCTGCAGTGAGCTGGGACTGCGCCACTATACTCCAGTCTGGGTGATAGAGTGAGACCTTGTCTCAAAAAAATAATTAATTAATTAAATTAAATAGGCTTGTGCTAGATGATTTGGCCTAACTGTAGGCTAATGTAAGTGTTCTGAGCATATTTGAGGTAGGCTAGGCTAACCTACAATGTTCAGTAGGTGTCCCAAATACATTTTCAGCTTACAATGGATTTATCAAGAGGTAACCCCATCGTAAGACAAAGAGCATCGGTATTTGCAAGCAAAGGAGTCTGAATAGTCACTAGATGGTATCCATGATAACAACCATATTATTGACACTGTACAGTTAGTGTCCTCATCCACTTGGCAACCCAGACACATCCTTTCCAGAACTAAGATAGTGTACTCAGAGAGCATGATCCAGAAATATCCAATCTGAGCTTGGGTCCAGGCTTAACAACAGCTCACTAGGTGACCTGGAGCAAATCATCTCCTTATCTTCAGTTTTCACAAGTGAAAAGTCTGGAGGTGATTCTTTAAAGTCTCTTTAAGCTCTAAAATTGTATGATTCCTCCTTATTACTAACAAGTCAACTGTCTCCTTGTATTGATCCCCTTGTTTGCTTTACAAATCTTTATAGGCCTCAGAACAGAACAGTTCCACAAATACACTAAGCCCCTTGAAAGGGGGACTTAGCACATGCTGTTTCCTCTGCATTGAATAGACTCTCTCTGCCCATCATTGCTCACATTCTCACCCTTGGCCAAGAGGCCTCCCCCAACCTCCACCCTCCAGAAAAAAAAAAAAAACTGCATATGGATCTACACTCTTGCCACCAAGGATTCCTCCACTCACAATTTGGTCTCTTTTTAAACTGTCTTCCAGGGTAAATGCTATCATCCCTATCTTCAAAACAAACACTCACTAGAAACTATTAATTACAAGGAACTAACTTCAAAGATTTCTAAGAATTCCTCAGCCCAGTAGTTCATAACATAAAAGGAGAAATACAACTCAAGTTACATGAATTGTGATGTCAAATGTAGTTCTTTTTTTAAAAAAAATACAAGAAGTTATATACATTTCAAATTAAGACAATTTTTTTTCAAGATAGGCAGGTAGGAGAAGAGGGGTGGGTAGAAACACTATGTTTATTTCAACTACAATGCCATTTTTCCAAATATTCTAGGAATCATTCTTTTTGTAATTGCCTTCAGTTCCTATGGCACAGTCTTGAATATGTTCAGTGGGAAAATAGCTAAATAAAACTTTGCTTAAAACTCGACTTTTTGATATCATTAAAAATTGCTGAGGTACAAGTCTTACAACTAAATTAAATTAAGTAATACTATTTCTGAACAACAATGCTGATTTTTCATATAGTCTTTGTCGCATCATAATACAAATAATCAAATGAATAAAACACAACTATCACAGTCAGATCAAAGAGTGTTTCTCAAGATCTAGAATACGTTGATTGCTTCTACTCTTAAGTTGCAGGAGGACCAAATCTTTGATTAAACTCCCCTCTTCATTTAGTAGTAATTACCCCATAAAAAGCTCTGCATGCCTGACAACTGTTCTAATACAAAACAATAAAAAATTAAGCTAGAAGGGGAGGAAATGAGAGAGATGGTAAACAGTAACAAGTCATTTTTTTTTTCTTGAGATGGAGTCTTGCCTTGTCACCCAGGCTGGAGTGGAATGGCACGATCTCAGCTCACTGAAACCTCTGCCTCCCGGGTTCAAACGATTCTCTTGCCTCAGCCTCCCGAGTAGCTGGGATTACAGGTGCACGCCACCACGCCTGGCTAATTTTTGTATTTCTAGTAGAGATGGGGTTTCACCATGTTGGCTAGGCTGGTCTCTAACTCCTGACCTCATGATCCGCCCACCTCGGCCTCCCAGAGTGCTGTGATTACAGGTGTGAGCCACCGCGCCCAGCCAGTAATAAGTAATTTTTACTCATCCTAGTGAACCATGCTACGATAATTTCTTTAGTGGGGAGGGGCACCTTCAGCTCCTAATGATAACCATGACAATGAGAGTAGGAAAATAGACTATACTGATTTTTAAGTTTGTGGACTCTTACGTGAAGTCATTGTATGGACTCTTACATGAAATCACTGAGTAGTCATGAGATAGCTGGCATTTTATAGTACGTAACAAAGGACAGCATTTCTTCCATATTATCTCTTCCTCTCACCATAGATATTTTAAAACTTTATGTCTTGACCAACTGAATGCAATGTGTGATTATGAATTAGACCCTGGACTTGGGGCTGGAGGGGCAGGGAGGGTGAGGAATAGCTATACAGGCATCAGTGGAACAACAAATGAAATTTGACTATAGGCTCTGGATCTCCGGATTCAATAACAGTATATCAATGTTAAATGTCTAAATTTTGATTACTGTACTGTAGTTATAAAAAAGAATGTCTAAGGGTATGGATGGAGGGAATGTTAGTATCCCCCTATTCTGTCTTAAATAGATTTCAGCTTCCTAAAGACAGTGAATATCATTAAAAGAAGGTAAACAATTTGGCAAATTAAAGGAGTAAGACCCTTGGACTTCGGACCTGGCATCATGGCGTCTTGAAGTAATTAATGACAGATCCAGGAGAGTAGAATAAAAACACAGATAATGAATCAGAAATGGGAGAAGAGATACAAGAAAGGAAACTGAGACACAAAGAAGAAAGTCGATACCACCTAATTTCAGAAACAAAGAAACTTGAGTGTCTAAGAATATGAGTTTTCAAGGCATAATATAGTTGAGAATTTCCAGAGCCAGAATAATCCCATCACACACTAACGATTACATGTAGTATTTAGAGTCATGTCACTTTTGTTGTTGTTGTTGTTGTTATATAGAAGATGGCTTGCTATGTCACCCAGCCTGGTCTCAAACTCTCTACCTCCTTATGTGTCAGGACCACAGGCCTGAGACACCACACCTCCCACAGTCATACTTTTTACAAGCTGGTAGACTGCCTGGTAATCTCTATCATTTGATGCAGATGCTTCCAATGGCCCAGTAGTACAAGAAATTATTCTTTTCCCACTCCACACCAACTCCCCAGAACCCTAGGAAGTGCTAAAAGATACAAACCTTCAGGTAAAGATTAGAAGGACCCAGTAAACCTATAGTTTCCACTTGGGGAACTACCTAATATACGGATATAACTAAGGGAGAAACATCAGATCATCTCAGAAACTCAACAGGCTCTTATCCCTGTATCACTAAGTCTCCAGGTTCCCAGGACTGGTCAAGAAAAAAACCAATATGACCCAGGAGAGCCTATACAGATGAGAGATTTCCCAGGGTGTTTAAGAGACTCATGTCATCATACTTGTAAGTGATTGCCTGCCTCCACCATCATGTTTGTTAACCTAGGTAAAAGATTAAAGTTTCAAGCATTCTCATAACAAGAGAATGCTCAATTTCAGTACAACCAGATTAAACAAGAGAGGCACTGTGGGTGGAGGATTACCTAGGTGCCGAGGCAAGAGACTGAAGGCACAAACTGCTTCAGTGTAATAAAGAAAATAGTTAGAATAAGAATAGTCATAATACAAATTAGATATAGAGAGGATCATGAACAATTATCAATCATTAATATAAACATTATTAATCATTAGCTTTTAATATTACTCTCTGTTGCATTACTAATATAACCTAGGAATAACCGGTGGGTATAGGGTCAGGTGCTGAAGCGACATTGTGAGAAGTGACCTAGAAGGCAAGAGGTGAGTCTTCTGTCACACCCGCATAAGGGTCACTTGAGGGTTCCTTGGTCAAGCAGTAATGCCAGTGTCTGGGAAGGCACCCGTTACTTAGCAGACCGCGAAAGGGAGTCTCCTTTCCTTGGAGGAGTCAGGGAACACTCTGCTCCACCAGCTTCTTGTGGGAGGCTGGATATTATCCAGGCCTACCCGCAGTCATCCGGAGGCCGAAACCCCTCCCTGTGATGCTGTGCTTCAATGGTCATGCTCCTTGTCCACTTTCATGCTCCTCCTGTACTCCTCGTTCCTCTTTGAAGTTCATAGTAGATAGCAGTAGAAGAAATAGTGAAAGTCTTAAAGTCTTTGATCTTTCTTATAAGTGCAGAGAAGAAAACACTAACGTATGCTGCCTTCTCTCTCTCTCTGCTTTGGCTACCTAAAAGGGAAGGGCCCGCTATCCTGTAATCAGGTGACTTGCTTCACCTTGTCAATCACTTAGAAGATTCACCTTCCTTACCCAGCCCCCTTGTCTTGTGTGCAATAAATATCAGCGAGCCCAGTTGTCTGCGGCCACTCCCAGTCTCCGCGTCTTAATGGTAGTGGTCCCCTGGGCCCAGCTGCTTTTTCTTTATCTCTTTGTCTTGTGCCTTCATTTATTACAATCTCGCATCTCTGCACACAGGGAGAACACCCGCTATGCCCCATAGGGCTGGACCCTGCAAGGCACCTGTGACATTTTGGGAAGAGCACTGAACTTAAGAGTCAGAATATCAAGGTTCGAATTCTAATTCTTCTACCTATTAGCAGTATGACAACCTTTCTGATTGTCATGGTTTACAACATACATTTATGTCATGGTTCACAACATACATAAATCCTAAATTTATCCTAGAGATGGGGAGATGGGGAGACCTCAATCCCAAATGTATTTAGGATTGAGGTCTCCCCATCTCCCCATCTCTAGGATACCCAGTGTGTCCAGCCATGCAACATGTTCTGAGTATTCACTCTGCCCTAGGCCCACAGAAATACAAAGATGGATATGAACCCTGCCCTCAAAGAGCTTGATATGGTTTGGCAATTTGTCCCTTCCAAATCTCATGCTGAAATATAATCCCCATTGTTGGAAGTGGACCTAGTGGGAGGTGGTTTGGGTCATAGGGGGCAGATCCCTCATGAATGGCCTGGTGCCCTCCTAGATGTTAATGAATGGGTTCTCACTCTGAGTTCACGTGAGACCTGGTTGTTTTAAAAGAGAATGGCATTTCTCTTGCTTGCTCTCATCATGTGATACACCAGGTCCCCTTTGCCTTCCATCATGACTGTAAGTTTCCTAAGGCCCCATCAGAAGCAGATGCTGGCACCATGCGATTTGTACAGCATGCAGAACAGTGAGCTAAATAAACCTCTTTTATTTATAAATTACCCAGCCTCAAGTGTTTCTTTATAGCAATACAAACAGACTAATACACAGCTAAAAAGAAAAGAAAAGAAAAATACTTCTTCTATACTCCCTCAGCACTTCTGACACCAAATGTGTGGCAGGGGGTGGGGTATCCACACCAGCCAACTCTCCAACTCTTGGCACACTCCAATTGAGTGTCCTACAATTTAACTCAATTCCGACACTAACTGCTCAGAATTAAGACAGACCCCACACACTACAAGGATCACTCCCGGAATACTGCCCTCCGCTTCAGATGTCAATCACAAGTAGTGGATCCCCAGGTTACCACAACTCCTGTCTGACTTGGCTACATATGGAGGTTCCCACAACCCCCTCCTTGGGTTCAAGAATTTGCTGGGACAACTCACAGAACCCAAGGAAAGTGTACTTACTATTACCAACTTATTACAAGGATATTTTAAAGGATACAAATGAAAACAGGATGAAGAGATACACAGGGTGAGGTCCAGAAGAGTCCCAAGCACAGGAGCTTCTGTCTCCATGGAGTTTGGGTTATACCACTTACATGGTTTGGCTGTGTCTGCACCCAAATATCATCTTGAATTGTAGTTCCCATAATCCCCAACGTGTTGTGGGAGGGACCCAGTGAGACATAATTGAATCCCGGGGGCAGTTACCCCCACGCTGCTGTTCTCCTGATAGTGGGTGAGTTCTCACAAGATCTAATGGTTTTATAAGGGGCTTTTCCCTCTTTGCTCAGCACTTCTCCTTGCTGCCCCCATGTGAAAAGGTATGTGTTTGCTTCCCCTTCCGCTACGATTGTAAGTTTCCTGAGGCCTCCCCAACTATGCTGAACTGTGAGTCACTTAAACCTCTTTTCTTTGTAAATTACCCAATCTCGGGTATGTCTTTATTAGCAGTGTGAGAACCAACTAATCCAACCATCCTCTAGCACATGCACACATTCTTGTTCACGAATCTGGAAGCGCTATGAACCCCTTCAGTTAGGGTTTTTATGGAGGCTTCACTACGTAAGCATGATTGACTAAATCCTTGGCTATAAATGATTATTAGCTCAACCTCTGGTGCTTCTGCCCTCCCTAAAGGTTGGAGGGTGGGGCTGAAAGTTCTGATCCTCTAATCATGTGGTTGGCTCCCCTAGCAACAAGATCCCCCATCCTAAAGTCACCTATTACTTTCCAAAAGTCACCTCATTAACATAAACATAGCTATGGCTGAAAGGGACTTGCCAAAATGTATATTTCTTATTATATTACACTATCACGGGAGCTTAAAATCCAGTAGGTAACACAGATATGTACGTAGTCAAGTAGTCAAGACACCATAATAAAAATGTGTACAGAGCACAAAGAGGAGGAGGATCCATTCTACTTTGGGCAGGGGGAGACAGAAAAGGCTTCTGAGAAGATGGGGATTGAACTATGTTAGAAAAGATAGGTAAGTGTTCCCCAGGCACTCGACAAATTTTTGATAGATAAAATAGACAGTGGCTGGATAGATGGATCCTGGCAGGCAAGCAGAGGAGTATGTCACTCCAAATAAATTGAAGAGTATTAGCAAAGGCACGATGTGAAAGGGCAACTGTAAGTAGGAGACATAGCCAGGAGAGGAGGAAGAAGAGAAGAAGAAAAAATTGCATCAAGTACCTTGTATTCTAGACAAAGGAATGTTAACTTGATCCTAGAGAAGCTATGGGTTTTGCAGATGAAAGATGAAGATCCAGGAATTGGATCAAGTAGGGCAGTAATCCACCTAAAACTGGGGTTGGGAGCTGCAATAAGCCTGCAGTAGAGAGAATTCACCAATATGATGCTTAATTTTATGTGTCAACTTGAATGGGCCATGGGGTAACCAGATTAAACATTGCTTCTGAGTGTGTCTGTGAGAGTGTTTCCTAGTGAGATCAGCATTTGAATCTGTGGACTCTGAAAGCAAACTGACCTCCCCACTGTGAGCAGGCAAAATCCAACCCTGAAGAGAACAAAAGGTAAGGAAAGAGGAATTCACCCCTTTTTTCCTGCCTCACTACTTGGGCTGAAACTCCTGTCCTCAGACTGGGATTCATAGCATTGGCTGTCATGGTTCTCAGGCCTTGAGACTCAGACTGAACTACATCACCAGCTTTCCTGGGCCTCCAGCTTGCAGAGAACAGATTGTGGAACTTCTTGGCCTCCACAATTGTGTGAGCCAATTCCTCACAATGTATCTCCTTTTATGTACATACATACACACACACACATATATATACATATGCAGTATCCTATATATATTCTTTTGGTTCAGTTTCTCTGGAGAATGCTGACCAATAGTAACTGGTAACAGATCAGATGTGTGTTGGGGTTGAAATGCTGATGAAACAGAGGAGTTAAGAGTGTGAAAAGATATTATGTGTCAATTATAAATTTAAAAATTAATTTGGGCTGGGCATGGTGGCACATGCCTGTAATCCCAGCACTCTGGGAGGCCGAGGTGGGCGGATCATGAGGTCAGGAGATCGAGACCATCCTGGCTAACACAGTGAAACCCCATCTCTACTAAAAAATACAAAAACTTAGCTGGGCGTGGTGGCAGGCGCCTGTAGTCCCAGCTACTCGGGAGGCTGAGGCAGGAGAATGGCGTGAACCCGGGAGGCAGAACTTGCAGTGAGCCGAGATAGTGCCCCTGCACTCCAGCACTCCAGCCTGGGCGACAGAGCAAGACTCCGTCTCAAAAAAAAAAAAATTAATTTGAAGAAAGTATAAAGACAATATATATGCAAAAAAATGTTTAAACTATAGATTGGAGAAAATTATTTTATAAAGTCCAATGAGACAGTGGTAGATCCAGGACAAAAACCCTCTCAAGTGTTAATTCTCTTCCATCACAAAGAAAATTTTTTTTAAAAAGTTATAATTGAAAGTAACAAATAAAAATATCCATAAAACTTTTAAAATAAAATGTTATCTGTATTATGGAGCGCTAACTTCAGATGTTTAGATTTTTTTTTCAAATTTTCATTGAAATATCAAGATTATTTCAAAGATAGGCTGTGAAGAAATACACCCGCAATTTCTGGAAGGTGTGTGCAATCTCTTGTAGGCTGTATGTTGTGCAAGTTTTTAATCTTTCTAAGCCTTACTTCTGCATTTTGAAATTAAGTCTAACAAGACTCAATACAGAATTTTTTGAGAAATAAGGGAAATAATGCATGTAAAGTACTTAGCACAGTGGTTAACTTGTACTTAGTGCTCAACAGATTGTATCATTTTTACTACTAATGTGCAGAAAAGAGCTAACACAGCAGGTTCGAGGCTGCTGTCCCAAGAAAGGCCTGTTTTCAAGGCTGATCCTTGCCGTGCATCTTGGAACTTGGACTTTGAGAGGGTCCCACTATTCCCAACACTGATGAGGCGGCTCACTGTACCCAAACTGTACAATGTAGTTCATGCTGAAGACCTGCTTTCCTTCTGCAGTCCGGAACCTTGGCACACTAGGCACAGGACACCTGTGTGACCAGCCTCCAACAAAAACCTCGGGCACTGAGTCTCTAATAGCACATTTCACAATTGTCACAATTTGATGCTGGAGGAATTATACACATCTTCTGGGACTCTATTGGGATAAGATTCTTGGAAGCTTACGCCTGGCCCCACCTGCCTTTTCCCTTTGCTGATTTTGCTTTGTATGCTTTTGCTGTAATAAATCATAGTTATGAGTATGACTCAGTGCTGAGTCCTGTGAGCTGTCACAGTGAATCACTGAACGTGCAGGTGGAGTTGGGATCCCTGGCACAACGCGTTTCCCCATTCCTTCAACTTTGTAAGTTACTTGCCAGTTTCCATGCTGGGCAGAACAACAAACAAAAAGCCAACCAAATTAAGAGCTCCAAAGTCCAATTCTAAAAATTCCTGATTTCTTAGCTAACAATAGTTGCAAATTTACATACTACTTCAATTTTTTAAATTCAAATCTCAACCTATAGAAATCGATTCCTCGTTTTCTCTCTCACTATTATTTGTAGATCTTTTTCCTGATCAAACTCCAGCACTGCTCCTCCCTGGCTCCCATCTCATTATCCCACAGAGCCTCCACTGAAACATCAGGTGGTCTGTCCCCTGTGTCATTTAGCCCCCTGACTAGAAAGCAACATCACTTATGACACCTCCAGTGTCCTGTGCTCTGTGTTATCCTGAATAGGATCAAATAATATAAACTTCCAGGAAGATCTTTTTTCAGTTCATTGGAATACGAGGAAATATTCATGAATTAACTAACTACCAGAGAGAAAGGAGGACAAACTAAAGAATGACCCACAGCGGAAACTGAAATACAGGTTTTACAAAATTAGACTGAGGAAATGGTTTAAGTGAATTTCTCATCATCTAGAATAGGATTTTCAGCATATTTCAAAAAGCACAGAAAGGTTTATTACATAATAGGAAGAATTTCAAGAAAAGCTTGCTGTCATCATGTTGAAGAAGCTGTCCAGGGAATAAGGAGAAGATGGATGTCTTCTGTCTGACATTATGAATTGAGAGTTTTAACAGAGTATTAGTGGCACTTGGTGGCCACAAAGAAACCACAAATCACAGTTACTAGATCAATCAATAGCCTCCTCATTGTTTTTCTATTGAAAATAGGAGAACTATGAACAATAAAACTAAATATCTCTAGGGCTATTTTATTTCTGAATGGCCCGTGTGGTTCTAATTTACTTCTGGAGTCACAGTTTTTAACAAAAATTATTTTGAAAAACCTGTTGATTTGCAGAGATTACTCATGTCACATCCTTTTTTTCTCTTTCTTATTTTTCCTTTCTTAGATGGGAGTCTCGCTCTGTTGCCCAGGCTGGAGTGCAGTGGTACAACCTCAGCTCCCTGCAACCTCTGCTTCCTGGCTCCAAGCGATTCTTCTGCCTCAGCCTCTCAAGTAGCTGGGATTACAGGCACCCGCCACCACGCCCAGCTACTTTTTTGTGTGTGTTTAGTAGAGATGGGGTTTCACCATGTTGGCCAGGCTGGTCTCGAACTCCTGACCTCAAGTGATCCCCCCACCTCAGCTTCCCAAAGTGCTGGATTACAAGCATGAGCCACCATGACTGGCCCTCACATTCTTTTTTGAATCGCAGCTTCCAGGGATAGGGAGATGGAAATCAGAAGATTGATCTGTTCATGTCTTCAGTAAGACTTCCAGTCAACAGTAGGCTATTAGAGTAGTTAAGTTTGGGGGCAGTCAAAAGCTATACACAGATTTTTGACTGCACGAGGGTTGGTGGCCCTAACCTGCATTGTTCAAGAGTCAACTACATATTAAAATCAAATTAAAACAAATTATTACCATATAGCAAAAATGTGTAAATGTTTCCCTTAAAATCTGTTTTAGGTTTCAAAATAATTCACATTTCTGGTAACAGTCCTTGTCTAAAACACTTTTGGATTTTTAAATTTTTTAGATTTAACAAAGCAAATATAGCACATATACCATATATTATGTAATAGTCCCAGCAGGGACTAGGGCGGCTCCACATAATCAAATACATTAATATTTCTGCACACATATACACATACAGATACACACATATACACACATATAGGTTTTGTAACTAAGAGTTTTGAGGTTTTAGTTTTCAGCATTTGGGGGACTTAACGATAAAGGAGTATGGTCCTAAATTACATGAACCTGCAGAATACCACAAGTCACAATGACGAGCCACAGCAGAAATTAAGAGTTGAGGACCATCATAAGACACAATGCCATTCCATCTAAAATGGGGGAAACCAAACCACAGAGAAATCAGTGGGAGAAAAAAAATACAACTAAATCAACTTCTGAGGAAAATACTCTAGAAAAAAAAAAAAAAAAAACAGAATTAAAACTAAACCAGGGCCGGGTGCGGTGGCTCATGCCTATAATCCTAGCAGTTTGGGAGGCCCAGAGGCCCAGGTGGGTGGATCACTTGAAGTCAGGAGTTCAAGACCAGCCTGGCCAATATGGTGAAACCCCATCTCTACTAAAAACACAAAAATTAGCCGAGTGTGGTGGCATGTGCCTGTAAATCCCAGCTACTTGAGAGGCTGAGGCAGAAGAATTGCTTGAACCGGAGATGGAGGTGACTATGAGCTGAGATCATATCACTGCACTGTAGCCTGGCAACAAAGCAAGACACTGTCTCAAAAAACAAAAACAAAACAAAACAAAGAGAAAAAAAAACTAAACCAGGATCACCAACAGTCCACTGAAACCAACTGCATAACAGCATACGGTTAACCATGGGCAACTCAGCCCCTGGTCATTCCCTGGAACCCAAGGATATTTCTAGCAGAGATGGCAGTACGTGGCAGTACTAGCAAATGCCACACCCAACATGTCAGGAGCAAAAGAACCAGAAGTGACCGCACATTCAAGGCCTCATCTAGCGGTGGAAAGAGAAGCTAAGCCACCCACAAGCCAGGAGTGTGCTAATCATACATTCACCTGTGCCATGTGCTCACTGGCCAGGTTTTTTAGTGAGCTGCTTTCTCCCTGCTGCCATCAAGGGAACTTTGTAGCAGCTGCTTATCACAAAAACAATGAACGTTTAAAACCTCTGCTTTAGGTCAACTTCGATAACATGTTGAGTCCACCAAATCACTAACCAGTTTTAAGTAACTTCTACTTAATAATGAAGAAATATTCATATAAGGCAATGGACATGGATACAATCTATATTTGCTAAAGAAGACTTTGATACATAATAGGCTGTTTACAGGAGAGAGCCATATGTACAATACACCTTACAAATTCCATGAGGATCTAAAAGTAATGTAATCTAATAGATTAATTCAGTAGGTTAATTATAATAAACCTATAATCAACAGATTTGTTAATTTATATCTATATTCTAAACTTCATCTTTCAAATCCAAATGATAATAAATCATTACTTCATTAACCCAAAGCATTTTCAATAAGATTGGAGAGGGAGGCAATATTATAAAATCGTTATCCACACAGAAAGCAGCAAAGTAAATCGTGATTGTCTCCTACCTCTGCTCGACCCTCATAGTAGGTTAGCATGGACTTTGTAAGTACAAAAAGTCTCTCTTTGTAGTTTAAGGGCGATGTCTTCTTTTTCTGCTGTGATCTTTTAATAAGAATCTCCTCCAAAATAGTGTTAAAATTCATCTCCGTCTTCTGATTACTCCTTCTCCTGCCACTGAAGATCCCAGTATTCTACAGTGAAAAAAGAAACAGTTAAAATGTGACAGTTTAATTTTCTATGGATGTTGCCATTTCAAATTAACAAAATCGGCTTCACCCTCACCCCTGCTGGAGCAGATGAGTGTTCATCTCTGTGCCCGAACTGAGAATGCCTGGGGCACAAAAATTCAACCTCCTCTCCTTTTCCAGTCTCCATCCTGCTCCTCCACGTCTCCATTTCATGGGAAAAATCTAATCAAGGTTCTTCATGATGATGATTCATTCCTTTTTACCTCCTACTACCCTTAGCTTTCTGGTGCACTCCTACTATTTGATTGCAGGGAACAAATATCTCAGATGGAAAAGCACATTTCGTCCACTGCATGGCTGATTTACACTGGCATTTGAATTGCTTCAGGATCTTGGTTCACAAAACAGACAACCTTACAGACACAGCAGACTCATGAACAAAATGAAAAAGCATGGTGGTAGATATGATTTATACTCCAGCTCTGATAAGGATGTAATCTCAATGAAGCATCCTAGTTACCAGTGCCACAGGGATGTTCTCTGGTGTCTACACTACCATGCTCCAGAGTTATCTTCCCTATGGCTCCTGTCTCCACTACAGGAGAAATGGAAACCCACCAGTCATACTTAACCTGCTCAGGGCAGAGTCCACCTGGATAAGAAAGTCTCAGCCCTCTAACTCCAGACTATCCATACCTAGACTAAGCCTTTTAAAATTCAACACTATTTAACTATCTGAAAACCCAAAGACATTCAAAAAAGGGCCTGAAGATTCACATTTGAGACAAGTTGAACTAACAACAGCCTCTCCTTTGCTTGCCTCCACCGTGCCTTTAAAGAAGTAACTGTGGCTGGGCACAGTAGTTCACGCCTGTTACCCCAGCACTTTGGGCAGATTACTTGAGGTGAGGAGTTCAAGAGCAGCCTGGCCAACATGGCAAAACCTCGTCTTTAATAAAATGACAAAAATTAGCTGGGCGTGGTGGCGCATGCCTGTAATCCCAGCTACTCAGGAGGCTGAGGCAAGAGAATCACTTGAACCCGGGAGGCAGAGCCTGGAGTGAGCCAGAGAGCACCACTGCACTCCAACCTAGGTGACAGAGCAAGACTTTGTCTCAGAAAAAATAATAAATAGGCTGAGAGCGGTGGCTTACACCTGTAATCCCAGCACTTTGGGAGGCCAAGGTGGGTGAATCACCTGAGGTCACGAGTTTGAGACCAGACTGGCCAATATGGTGAAATCCCGTCTCTACTAAAAATACAAAAAATTAGCTGGGCATGGTGGCAGGCGCCTGTAATCCCAGCTACTTGGTAGGCTGAGGCAGGAGAATTGCTTGAACCTGGGAGATGGAGGTTTCAGCGAGCCGAGATCTCACCATTGCACTCCAGCCTGGGCAACAAGAGCAAAACTCTGTCTCAAAAAATAATAATAATAATAAATAAATAAGTAAATAACTGCATACTAAAGGACAGAGGCAAGAAGAGTCACATGAACAGCATTAAGTGGCTCTCTGACAGCACAGCCGGCAACTGGACAGGGTTAGCCACTGAGGAATTCTACCATCTTCATACCCAATCCAACACCTCCAATGCACCCTTTAATTTCCTATTACTGATTGGTCATCATCCAATCAGGCCCCTCCATTTTCTGTAAGGTTCCTTTATAATAACTTCACTCTGAACATCAGTTCCTTCATTTATAAAGTATGTAAGGAAATACCACAAGGTCAGTGTGAGGTTTAAATGAGATATGGGCAAGAACTGACTACGAAAACACTACACAAATGTTCATCATCATTTTTAATTCCACGGTTATTTTCCTCGCTCAGAGCATTACGATCCCACATCTGGACCATGAGAGTAGCTTCCCAATTGGTCTTCATTTCCTCAAGTTCTTGCCTCCTTTTATTCAAACTACCTATCCATCACTCCCATTGGATCAATCTTCAAAAATTCAGCACTGTCATTTCACTCATCAGAAATCCTCAGTGCCGCCCCGCGACCTGCAGAGTAAAGCTAAAATTCCTTGGTCTGACACTAGAGACTGTCCACATTCTGGCTGCAGCCTACCAGCCCATCTTTACTTCCACCATATTCCAATCAAAATAGTCTTCCAAATCTCCAGAGATTCCCCTCACAGCATTCACTCCCTGGCCTAGTGGACTCTCTACTTTCCACCTATGAAGACTATACCAGCTCAAAATTCCCCTCCTTGATGTAGTCTCTCCTAATGACTCCTATTAATTAAAAACCTTCCAACTCCTGGGCCATAATTTCTGTCACTCATCATAGAGCTAATCGTATTCTGCTATGTCTACAGCAATTAATGTACATATTTTTAATTCTCAGCTGTTAAGAAATGGTTCTCAACCTTAAGTGTGTATTAGAATCACCTAGGGAATTTCATTTTAATACAGATGTCTAGGCTCCACTTCCAGATTTTTTTTATTCGGTTCGTCTGGGGAGGAGCCCTGGGCATCATGATTTCATGTACAGATAGAATTGAGAGCCACTATCTTAAAGGAAGACACTGGGCTCTTGCACCGCTTAATCCCATTCCCAGTGTCTACAGTAGCCTCTCAGTAGCAGCTAAATCACAGAACTAATTAACCCAATAGCCACCTTAAGCTAAAAAGTCACAGAAAAGCTCTTGCCCCTTTTGTATCTAAGTTGGTCTTCCTTATTCCATATTAAAATTTTGGCACTCCATCCTTCTTTCCTAAGAAACTATCAGAATGCAAGTACCATTTCTTTGGAAATTATCTTTTCATCTTTGTGCAACACATTTTCAAGGGTGAAAATGACAACTTATAAGAATGGATACCAGGGAAAAGCAAGCAATGCTCTCATAAACGGGCCATGTGCAAACATGTAGTTCCCAACACAGTGAGCAATACCATTGTTAACAAATGGAAGGCAGACTTTTGGAAGGCTCACAAGGATAAATGGGGTGGGACTCATAGGCAGTTCTAGAAGCAAAAGGTCTCAACATCAGGGGCAGAAAAAACATTCATGATGAATGTCCTGGGGAAAAAATCACCTTATCTGTTCATGTGTGGTGGCTCATGCCTATAATCCCAGCACTTTGGGAGGCCAAGGCAGGAAGATCACTTGAGGTCAGGGGTTCAAGACCAGCCTGGTGAAAATGGTAAAACCCCGTCTCTATTAGGTGGGTGAGGTGGTGGGTGCCTGTAGTCCCAGCTACTTGGGAGGCTGAGGCAGGAGAATCATTTGAACTGGGGAGGCAGAAGTTGCAGTGAGCCAAGATCACACCATTGCACTCCATTCTGAGCAAAAGGGTGAGACTCTGTCTTAAAAAAAAAAAAAAAAAAAAAATCACCTTATCTGACTTATATGTGCGATTACTTGTCTTATACAGAATCATACCATTTAAGTTGAAAGGAATCTTAGTCACCACCTAATCTATCTCCCTCAAGAAACTGAAGTTCGGAAAAGTTAAATGGCTTACTCAAGGTGACACAAGCCAAGACTAGAAAAAAGTCTCCTAGTTCCTACTTTTGGGCTCTCCCTACCCTTCTATCCCATACAATTAAAGTCCACCACTGTTGTTATAATTCATTGGCCAATGGGAAGTCCTGGCCAAGAAAACTACTAAAGTTCAGAGAGAGACAAATGAAAGAAAAGTCTCCTCATGTAGACTTCCAGCCAAAGATGGAGTGCTGAATGCACACTTTGCATTGGCTCCTTCCTGAAATTCCATTAAAAACAGTTCTGTTGTTGTTGTTAAGGAATTAACTCTCAAGGAAATAGAAAACAAAAAAAGGAAAAAAACAATAGAATTTTGGAAACTGGAAAACAAATAAATATGTGGCAGGCCCCGCCGAGGTGAAGCCTGGAAACAACTCAATTTCTTCTGCAAAACCTTCAAATAGCTCAAGAATCAGCAGAATATGGTATCTCTAGAAGTGGTGATGAAGAAGGAATTAAAGCAAAAGAATTGTTGCCAAATATCAGTTTAAGAAACAGAGTCCCCTGGCACCAAAAGCCAAAATTGACAAATGGGAACTAATTAAACTAAAGAGTTTCTGCACAGCAAAAGAAACTACCATCAGAGTGAACAGGCAACCTACAGAATAGGAGAAAATTTTCGCAATCTACTCATCTGACAAAGGGCTAATATCCAGAACCTACAAAGAACTCAAACAAATTTACAAGAAAAAACAAACGACCTATCAAAAAGTGGGCGAAGGATATGAACAGACACTTCGCAAAAGAAGACATTCATACAGCCAACAGACACATGAAAAAATGCTCATCATCACTGGCCATCAGAGAAATGCAAATCAAAACCACAATGAGATACCATCTCACACCAGTTAGAATGGCAATCATTAAAAAGTCAGGAAACAACAGGTGCTGGAGAGGATGTGGAGAAATAGGAACACTTTTACACTGTTGGTGGGACTGTAAACTAGTTCAACCATAGTGGAAGACAGTGTGGCGATTCCTCAAGGATCTAGAACTAGAAATACCATTTGAGCCAGCCATCCCATTACTGGGTGTATATCCAAAGGATTATAAATCATGCTGCTATAAAGACACATGCACACGTACGTTTATTGCTGCACTATTCACAATAGCAAAGACTTGGAACCAACCCAAATGTCCATCAATGATAGACTGGATTAAGAAAATGTGGCACATACACACCATGGAATACTATGCAGCCATAAAAAAGTATGAGTTCATGTCCTTTGTAGGGACACGGATGAAGCTGGAAACCATTATTCTTGGAAACCATCATTCTCAGCAAACTATCGCAAGAACAGAAAATCAAACACCACATGTTCTCACTCATAGGTCGGAATTGAACAATGAGAACACTTGGACACAGGAAAGGGAACATGACACACTGGAGCCTGTCGGGTAGGGGGAGGTGGGAGGGATGGATAGCATTAGGAGATATACCTAATGTAAATGACGAGTTAATGGGTGCAGCACACCAACATAGCACATGTATACATATGTAACAAACCTGCATGTTGTGCACATGTACCCTAGAACTTAAAGTATAATTTAAAAACAAAGAAAGAAACACAGTCCCCGATCCTCTGCACTTCCATGCCATATAGATCTAGGTGACTAACCCTCCTCACCCTGGGAGAAAACTAGAGGTTTATTTCTGAAGACTATAAAACGTAGGGTCTCTATCCTGGGAGAGACTAAGTACAGTTGTGGCTGGGATTATCACACTGAAAAGGAGGAGCTTAAGTGAAACTGTACAAGTGTACATAACAATGATGAGGCTACTCAGCTGTCTTCTCCCATCTGGCTCCAGGACATCAGGACTGGACTAAGGGAAAAGTCTTGAAGACACAGACATAGAAGTGTCCCCCTAAAAATGGCACAGCCAGACTACCCTATAGTTAAGCCCACAGTTAGCAAGGCCCCACTACCATGCATGAAGCTTCCAACTGACACTTTTATCTTTTTTTTTACAAGAAGAGGTCTGGCTATGTTACCCAGGCTGGACTCAAATTCCTGGGCACAAGTGAACTCCCTGCCTCAGCCTCCCCAGGTAGCTGAAACTACAGGTGCACATGACCACGCCCAGCTCAACTGACTTTTTAAAGTCCCACTCTGATAAATGAGAGGAAGCTAAGGATCACCAGACAATTGAGGAAAAATTATAATAGGAATCCAAGGTCAAAGAACAAATGCAAAAAAAAACACAACAAGTTGGAAGAAACAAAAGTTGTGCAGAAAAAAAGAAAATGTTAAAAAAAAAAAACTCAATAAAATCAAAGAATTAAGGGGAATATACATGCATGAAACAACGTCAAGATATGGCCAAAATAAGAAATAGAGGACCAAAAAAAAAAAAGAGGAGCTATTAGAAATCAAAAATAAAATAGCAGAACTTAAAAACTCAATGGAAAAGTTAGAACATAAAATTGAGGAACTCTCCCCCAAAAATTAATTAATTAATTAATTAAGAAACAGAAAACATAATGAAATTACAGAACTCACCCAGAAAGTTCAGCATCTAAAAACCAGAAGTTCCAGGAAGAGAAAGCAAACAAGAGTAAGAAAACAAGCAAAGAAAATTTTTAGGAAAATTTCAAACCGAAGGTTATTTTCAGATTGAAATATAACCAAATTAAGGCACTTCTTGTAAAATTTAACAACTATGGAGATAAGCAAAATACTCAGCAAGCTTAAATGTAAGTTTCATAAAAAGGATCAAAATTCAGAATGGTAATCATCAAGGGTAATGCTACAGAGTAGAAGACAATAAAGAAAAACTCAGAAAGAAAGTGATTTCTAACCAAAAATTCTATAATCAGCCAAAGTGCCAATGAAGTGACAGGAGAATAAAGACATTTTTCAAATATGCACAAGGCTTTAACAATTTTATCTCTTGTTCACCTTTCTCAAAAAGCTAGTTGGGGATGTAGCCAAAATACCAAAACAAAGCAGGAAGCCAAAACAGCAAAAACCACAAGAATTTAGGAAACAAACATTCCAACACAAGAAAGAGGTAAAGGGACCCCCTTCCCCAATAGATGCTGAAGGGCAATCCCAAAATGAATGACACTGAGCAGCTGGTCGAGAGTACAACTAGTCCAAACTAGATCAAGTAAGGAAGTTCTTCCAAATAAGTCTTCTAGGAGACGAAACTGAATGTATGGGGAGAAGATTTATAATAAGTTAGTAAAATTTAGCCAACTTTAAAAAATAAAATAATTCCAAGGGAAAACAAAAAATTGTTTAGAAAAGGAAAAATAATCACAGGTATGCTACAGAGTTCTGCTACAAATAACATCTACACCGTCATAATTAGGTAAACAATAATCTTACTACTAATATAAATATATTGGGTGTGAGAGCAGGAAGTATGTTCCCGTGTGGGTGCGGGAGTACATTATGAAAGAGAGCTATTTCCTCCATGGTAGTAGGAGGAGAAGGAGGAAAAGGTAGAGGAGGAGGAGGAGAAAACCAATAAATAGTATCTACAATTTAAAACACAAGAAGTAGCAATGTAAAGCATGTTACTTAGAGACTGTCAAGAGACAAAATTACGACAAATTTAGTAAAAGTGACTTTTACTCACAATTCATGAGTCAGGTTGACCTCTATTCTGTAAAACAGACCAGGGCAGAACCATGGATTTTATAAGGTGGGAACAAGGAAACAGAACAATAGGGGGGAAAAAGCTGATTAGAAACATAAAGTTACTTCAGGTTACTTTTTTTTGGTAAAGATTAAAACAGAGGGGACTTCCTTATTACACTGATTCACGTAGACTGTAATCTCCTGTTTTCAGGGGAAAAAATGGTCTATTTGGGGATCTACCTGCTCCCTTAAAGCTTCAGTTTGATTAGGCAGCATTTAGTATGAGTGACTCCATTTCTGTTTGGTCTGGTTTGTTGGGGCTTAGTACAGGAGCTCAGTCCAAAACAATGGCCTTCCATAATTTTTGTTTAATAAGATACAGTGAGATGAAAAAGCTTGAAAAACTGAAAATGAGTCCCTCTGAGAATCAGAATATCATTGGAGAATAGCAGCGGAAAGGTATATGTTCTACTCTTCTGCCCTAAATAATAAAACATAAAAACCAGAGGAAGAGAATCCCATCTTCAATGAAATAAAAAGACAGCCTTCAATCCCAAACTACAAACTATGAAATACCTGCTAAATGCTGTGAAATCTGGACCAAAATGTGGGAGGAAGCTGAGGGTAGATTTTCCTAAAAGTAAACGTCATTGTCCTGAGAGGTCAATCTAACAACCTTTGATAAGATCAGTGAAATCAGGAAGAATAAGCAGACCATAGGAGAATCAGAGAGTATCCCTATGGAATTACTATTCACACAGAAAAATAATAAAAATCATTATCATATTCATTATTAAACTTTTACTACTTGGCACTGTTACAACCACCAAGCACTTTCAATGTATTGAATTACTTCATTCTCTCAACAACCTTCTGAAGTATGTACTAGTACTGTCTACATTTTACACATCACAATGTAAGAATAAGAGCCAGGCTTTAATTTAGCCAATAGAATTGCAGGACTTACACTATTCACTATACAACTTCTCTAGTGAAAAGGAAGGTGGAACGGAAGGAAAAAGTTTAATGAGGTGCCACTTCCAGCCTCCTAGTTTAGGAGATTGCTAAGTGCAATTGGATTCAATCTCCAGATTTCAACAGAGATAGCCTATGACTTTCAGGGCATCACTAAGAGCCACACTAAACTCTCAATCCGAAAACTGAAGGGAGACGTCCTCTCCAAGCAAGAAAATAATAGGTTTGATGTTCTAAATTAAAATGAAGATGAAACAAAACTCAGGATTCCAGCTTTCTCTCCTAGCCGTTACTAAGGATTACAAACATCTTTTTAAAATAAAACTCGACTGCAACATAAGCCCCTTTTCTCTGTCTCATTGGAGTTGAACACAAGAGTACTATTCCCTTTGCCTTAGCGACTAACTGCTAAAAGTCTGAACATTTTAACACATTGTCTTTAAACACTAATACTCTGAGGTAGACAACGGAAACTGTCACTGTATCACCAGTGAGAAATCCAAACCACCAAAGTTATACTGTCTATCCAGCGTTGCAAATCTGAATATCTGACTAATACTCAGTTTCACAGTCCAGCAATTTTAGCCAATAGATCTTAAAACCTTTTTCATCATGAGAGATTCTGCCTGAAAACAAATAATTTTTTATGGATATGCCAATGGCCCTGATCTGATCACTATGCATTGTATGTATCAAAACATCACTATGTACCCCACAAATATGTACAATTATTATTTGTCAGTTAAAAAAGAAAATAGGCCAGGTGCGGTGACACACCTGTAATCCCAGCACTTGGGAGGCTGTGGTGGGCAGATCACTGGAGGCCAGGAGTTTGAGACCAGCCTGGTCAACATGGTGAAACCCTGTCTCTACTGAAAATACAGGCGTGGTGGCATGCACCTGCAATCCCAGCTACTCGGGAGGCTAAGGCATGAGAATAGCTTGAACCTGGGAGGCAGAGGTTGCAGTGAGCCGAGATCACACCACTGCACTTCAGCCTGGGTGTTGGAGTGAGATTCTGTCTCAAAAAAAAAAAAAAAAAGAAAGAAAAGAAAAGAAAAAGAAAGAGAGGAGAGAAAATAATAATTAAAACAAACAAACAAACAAAAAAAACTGGTGACTAGAACAGCCAATCCTAGTCAATATGACTTTTCATACTATTTTAAGTCAAGGGAACAGAGGTGCTAAATGGGAAAGGAAATCAGAGACAAAAGAAAATAAAAGTGACTGTGAGTTACCAAATAATATTGTGGAATAGACTACAGTAAATAAGAAAAAAAGGGCCCTGATAACAGAGTTGGGAAAGGATGGACTATTTATAAGAGCAAGCAAAGAGTGATTAGAGGTTGTTGAAATTCTCATCTTATTAGGTTAAGTCATATATTATGTGCCACATTTTGCCAATATCCAGCAATAATTTATCTACAGAATTGGTAATATTATGTAATTCAATCTAATACTTGGTGATGTTCTAATATTATTAAAACTTAGTTAAAGCCCTCAGTTCACAAACTTCTACATCAGAACAGGTGACCTTATTTCACATCTCATCACAGGTTTATGACAAAGTTACCATTTGCAATCTCATCACAAGTTTGTGACAAAGTTACTATTTGTTTGCAATTTTAGGAAATTTGTGCAAATAAACATCAAACTGACCTTAATCTGAGAAATCAAATGCTGTGGTGCCTGTCAACAGTATCAATTCAAAAGTACCAAAATGAGTAGTTATTATATAAGAATAAATCTTACCACATTCTCTTCTATAACATATACTCTAAGCTTAAAGCCCCAATTTTCTTTTGTAAAAGGGGATTAAATAGCAGAAATACAACAAAGGAAAAAATACTAGGATGACTTCAATCAAAATAGAGTACATTCTAGGTTCCCCATTTAACGTCATGAATTGGAGCTATTCCAGGATTAGGCAATGTTTTTGTGCTCAGAAGGAAGTAACACTGTACACCTCTGTCTTCCTGAGCTATTAAACAAAGGCACATGTGATAACCTGTATTTTCTTAAAGTCTATTTTTCTCCTTTCAGCCAGTTGATACGCAGCAGGCTATAACGTTTTAAGTATTCACCTGCTAACCTGTTGAAGGTAGACACGGTGAGGAACCCAAGCACCAAGAGATCTCTAGTAAAACCCTTATCTTTCATTACCAAGAGCATCTAAAGAGAGTATAAGAGAAGTCCTCTTGGGACAAAAGGCAAAAGTTGAAAGGCCGGCTGATTTCTCACCTCTCCTAATGCTATATTCCCCACCCCAGTCCACTACCATAGGGTAGGTGATTATAGCACTGGATTAGGGGGCACGTGAACCTAGAAACAGACTGAGAGGTGCTGCCCTAGGAATAGTTGCTTCTTATTGTCCATATGCAGATATATGCACTGATTTAACTCCTTTAAGACAGGTTTGGGTCTCACACTGCAGGGCTTCCCTGTGCGTCTTTGGCTATAATCAGGAATGAGGGCCTCCCCTCTCATAAGAAAGAAGGAGATAAAAAGAGCAATGGATGCAGAAAGAAGTTTTAGAAAAGATACTATGTGCAATACCTCCAAGAATCTAACAAACTTATATATTATACAGAAGATTCATATTTAAGTGGTTCTAGAGAGCAGCAAAAATTGTCATAATATTAAAATATCCATTAATCAACTGACCACTTTGGTCCCAGTCAAGTATCCTTTCCACATTACTAGGTTTTGCTTCTTTGCTGTCATCATCTCTCACTGAATGAGAAAGGCAACAGTCAACAATACAATTGCAAATAAAGTATCAGATCTTCCAAAGATGAGGCATTTCAAGAAGTGCTATTGGAGAACCACTCCAACCACACTCAATGACACTGGGAAGTAAGGATCTTAAAGTTAGCTAGTTAAACACAATAATAATACAATAGGGGAGTCAAAATCAGACTAATTTTTATAATTAAAATATTAAGATACACTGTGGCAGACTGCTTCTTACCTCTCCCCAACCACGCCCTCCACGCATACCGCCACACACCAATTCATTCTCCCCTTCTTTCTGCACATAGGCTGGAATATATTCATTTATAGATTTATATTTCCCAGCCTTCTTTGCAGTAAAATACGGCCATCTGACTAAGTTAGGTCAAAAGGATGTGGGGTAGAAGTTATACGTACCCCTTCCAGGCCATTTTCAACTTAAAGACAAGCTACTTCCCTGGATTTAGGGCATTTTCCAGCCTCCCACTGGCAGACTCAACTTCCCTTATGCATCCCAGCATTACTCCGAAGGTGGGGAAGAAACAAGATGCAGCCTGATCCTAGAATGACTTCATGGAGCAGAGGCTAGACTAGTTCACTTACTTTGTGAGAGACAAGTATATTTCTATCTTATTTTAGAAATTACATATCATGGTACCTTTGTTACAGTGGGTTAACATTTATTCTATGGAACAGGAAAACCCTTGCAAAAACTGGTAAAACTTTCTAATGCTTTTGAAAAAATAAAAAGGCTCTCTTTCAAATTGTGCTGACAAACTCACACGTAAAGCAAGTCAAAATTTTAATAAAACATTTTTATCAGAAAATGATATCAAGAAAATACTAGATTCACTTTTTTCTATGAGTTAGTTACTCGAGAGAAAATACGAGATAAACATATTTTCACTTTATTTTTCAGGATAAAGCCTGAATCATACCAGGTTTTTTCTCTTTTACTATTTACTATGAAATGTAACTGGATTCTCTTTAAGTGGCAAATTCTGATACCAATTCTCCTCTGATGAGGGAATTCCTTGTATAAAAGGAATATTTGTCTATTTCTTGCTACTGCAGAGGGAAACAATAACAAGCGAAAATAAGACAAAACAAATTTCTCAGTGGGTACAGTGATTTTCAGTGCCTTTTACTAGGAGAAAGCATCAGAGTAAAGAATGTTTGGAAATTATATATAAGATCATCAAATACCAATGTTTGTTCCTTGGCCACAGTATTCTAAATTATTTTTAATATGAAACATTCATCCATGTCTATATATTCTTTTCTCAATGTTTTTAAAATAGGAATGAAGAGTCAAGTCATTAGTGCGTTCAATTTTTTTTTTTTTTTTTTTTTTTACAAATGAGAAACTTTCTTTAACAAAAAAAAAATTTAAGAACAAAAATAAAAGAGATTCAGGAGGGTCTGACACATATTTAGTCTTAAGAGACCTCTCAACTGAAATGTATGAGATAATTATGGTAACTTGAATACTAACTCAATATTGATGATATTAAGGTTCATTGGTAATATTTGTTTGATGATATCAGGACTTAATGATATTAAGACAGCGTTCGGTTGTTTATGATTTGCTGTGAGTGTGTGAGAGAGAGAGTGTGTGTGTGTGTGTGTATGCTAGTATGGTGATTATATTTTTCAGAGTTCTTATCTTTTAAAGATACATACTGAAAACTTCGCAGATAAAATAATGTCTGTGATTTACTTCCTAATCTGAAGGGTATGGAAAAGTACAGACAAAATAAAATTGTTCATGAGTTGATAACTATTGAAGTTTAGTGATAAATACTAGGGGTTCCTTATATCATCCTATTTCTATTTATGTTTGAAATTTTCTACAATAAAAAGTGTTTAAAACATATTTACAGGAATAACAGTTTTTCATGTCCCAGTCGTCAAACACTTCAGAGTTGATAAGAAAAAAGAGAAAAGGGTAAAAGAAGGAAGAGAAAGGAGGGAGGTGGAAAAAAGTACCAAAGCAGACAAATAACACAAGAAAAAGATGGGTGGGCTCAACTTCCCCAAGGACCATTATTACTGCCCTACCTACCTCATCACAAATACCTTCCAATGGTCCCAGTGATTCCTGTGAGCCAGCAGAGCCTTGTGCTAATGTAATCTGCGCTACCTCTTCTCAGACATAAAGGAATATGTGATTTCTAGCTCCCCAAAATAAAACCACAGTCTAATGCAACATTCGTCCTCATTATAACTCCTCTCTTCCCTCTATGTCCTTTCCATTTCCCTGTTCAAGTTCATGAAAGCTGAAGTTCTTTCTCAAGTCTACATCATGATAGAAAGAAGATTCTCTACGGACCAACAAAGTGCCAAAGCAGAGTGGGCAGTCAGGCAAAGTGAGTATATTCAAACTGCAGACTTTTTATAAAAGAATCATTAGAAAGATTACCAAAGGTCAGCATCACAACTGGAACTGTAGAGCACACTAGATCATAAAGGCACATTTGACCAGACAAGTATCTGCCCTTATTTCTAAAGCTTGTGGAGCTCAGTTAATGAAGAATTTCAAAAACTGAAATGCCAGCTGTTACATACCTGATCCATAACAGGAAAAAAAAAAAACTGTTAAAAACACTAATTTCATAGAAAACATTCTCATAGATGATTTGTTACAAATAAAAATTATAAACTACACTCAAAAAGTATCATGGATGTATGTCATAATCTAACTACTGTTTGGAAAGTGTCTAATGACATTGTCATATGTCCCATCTCTGATGAAGTAAATTGATAATGAACTTTCCTGTTCTTTGCTCTATTCATCATTGTCATTATCTGGTCCACTTATGATATGTAGTGCTGCTGTTTCTGTTTTTTAAATACATGTAAATTCATTGACACACTTCTTATGGGTCTACGTCACCTCCCCTCCCCTTGAATTGGAGTAGGCTTGTGACTCCTTTGACTAATACAGTACAGTAAAAATGTCTGAGACTGGGATATAAAAGCCCAAGTAGCTCCTGCTTGATTTTTTTGGACATCTAGCTCTTTGAATATTCTCCCTTTTCGAACCCAGCCACCATACTGAGAAAAGCTCACTGCAAGTAGAGAAATCACATATAGTTCTTTTGCAGAATTACTGCTGAGCCCAGCTTTCAAATCATCTCAGCCTAGAAGCCAGACACGAGTGAGAGACCTTCAGATGATTCCAGCTCCTTGTGGTTCAAGTCATCCCCAGCCATTAAAGTTTTCCAAGATAAGAGCCTTGACATCCCCACTGTGCACTAATTCCTAACCTTCAGAATCCATGAGGGTGATAAAATGGTTGTATCCCTTTAAGTCTTGGATGCTTTCTAACACAGCAAAAGTTTACCAGGACATATAATATATGATAGCATTCTTGACCACCTCATTCTTATTTCATTCATCTCTTATCCTTGTCAATTTTCTTCCTTCCCTCAAATGTTTCCTCTTTTTCACTCAACCATCTTTTTACCATTTTCAGTTCATGAGCTAATTTGTCCACAGAAATAGTTTCAGACATTCATGATTATTCATTCTGACATTTATTGCACAGTCATGATGTATTAGGAACCATGCATGAGGCACTAAGGTGGTTACAAAGATGAACAAGACATGATCTTTGCTCTAGAGAAGAATGGGAAAAGAGTACCTTAAAAACAACGTATGACATTACAATCTATTAAGGACTACAAAAGTGGTAATGTGCAGTGTCTTAATACATTGGTAAAATAAGTCAATGTCCAATTTCTTCCAGTGCTGTGTGAAATTCTGAAAATCAAATTTACTTAAATAAGCAATATGGACCCACAACAAAATAAATGTTTGTGTACACATTACACGTATACATAAATCTCAATTCTGTTACATATCAATTTCTCAAAAGCATATTTCCAAGTCTTTTTTTCCTTCTGAGTATTCTGTCTTACACAAACCACACAAAATAAAACATAATATTTGGCATGATCTAGCACCCAGAACACTGTCTGAAATATATTGGGTATTTGGTAATTATTTATCGGATGACAGTGATTTCACTTTATCCAGCTGCTGGTATTTACTTCAGAAGCCAAATCTCAAAGGCAACGGAAGCATCTACTTCAGATTTTTCACCATTTGTAGTTCCTCCTACTATCACTGGGCAAATCTGAAAGAAAACTCTTATTTCAAAAGTCACACGGATAAGGAGGGACCATTGTATATTCACTTGCATCTTAAATTAGCAAAGTCTTGGAATCGTAAGTTAATAAACAACTTACAGGATCATTTTTTCTCAGAGATGCCTCTGATGATGAATTCTGTCCTATGCAGGAAGTTCTTTCTTTCTGAGGGGAGCCAGAAGCTCAGAGATACTATCTCCAATGTGTGAAGTGATGGTATTTCAACCAAGCTCTCATGTTCTTATCTCTTTAATATGACAAGTTTTTATCCACCATTACTCTAAATTTTCTATTAATATATAAAGTGAGCCTCATGATATAAAGGAACACTCTCTGCCCTTAACTGACAAAGCAACTGAGGACCAAACTTACAAACTCTATGGGCCTTGTGATATCTGTAAGATTAATGGGGCTGAGGCTGATAACCTCTAATATTGTCTTTAGCCCCAAAATGTAATTATTCTATGTAGCTTGATCTAGAAACCCACTTGTTTCTCATTTTACTACTGTGTTAAACAGAAAATTCAACCACCGAGAGGGCAGTCCTGTACCTTTTGATATATTAAAAGATCCAATTTTTAATCTATTTCCTGACACCACCGGAGAAGACATAAGCAATGGTTCTTTAAACATTATCCTGAAGTATCCTGATGTCACCTGATGTCCAGTATCTTATTTCACTCATTATTTTTACTGGAACTTCTGGCCAAGAACCCTGATTTTAGTGGAAGGAACCTAAACAGGTAAGTCTGCTTAACCTGGCTCTAAATCTTAGCTTTGCCATTTATTCGCTGCATAACTTTATACACGTTACTTAATTCCTTAGAGGCTACTTTCTTATCTGTAAAATGAGGATGATGATGATACCAACCCTAAAGGATTGTCATGAGAAGTAAGAGAAATGCACATAAAATTCCTTACACACAGCAAACACTCAGGAAAGCAATTGGTCAGTTGGTCATTGCCTCGTCTTTATTCTGTATTGGCTCACATTTACATACTCAACAACTGCTAACTGAACACCTGCTAAATGTCAGATATGTTATCAAATAAAACATAAAACATGGTCATTAAGATACTCATACCCTAGGAAAAGGGACAGACAAGACAGAAGCTAACAATTTCATTACCATGTGATCCAGTGCTAGACCACAGATGGTTACAAGCTTCAACTCTGCCTGGAGATAAGAGGTGGAAAGATCACTCCGAGGTGGGAATTGAACAATGAGAACACTTGGACACAGGGTGGGAAACATCACACGCTGGGGTCTGTTGGGAGGTGGGGGAGGAATAGCATTAGGAGAAATACCTAATGTAAATGACGAGTTGATGGGTGCAGCAAACCGACATGGCACATGTATACCTATGTAACAAACCTGCATGTTGTGCACATGTACCCTAGAACTTAAAGTATAACTAAAATTAAAAAAAAAAAAAAAGAGGTAGATAAACAGCAACAGTGATGCCTGGGCTGGGCTAAAAAGCTGAGTAAGTTGGTAGATGGTGAGGCAAAGGCATATCCCAGGCCAAGGGCTCAGTGTTGTGAAATACAAGCTGAATACGAAGAAATGTGAAAAGTAAAAAACAACTTCTATTAATTTAAATATATCCATTTTAATATTCCTTCCTTTCCCCGCACTCAATCCACATATACACATTTCTACTATTAAAAAGAAACTAAAACTGTGTATTAGTCCATTTTCACACTGCTGATAAACACATACTCAAGACTGGGCAATTTACAAAGGAAAGATGTTTTATTGGACTTACAGTTCCATGTGGCTAGGGAAGCCTCACAATCATGGTGGAAGGCAAGGAGAAGCAAGTCACATCTTACGTGGATGGCGGCAGGCAAAGAGAGAAGCGCTTGTGCAGGGAAACTCCCCTTTTTATAACCACCAGATCTTGGAGACTTATTCACTATCACACAGACAGCATCAGAAAGACCTGCCCCCATGATTCAATTACTTCCCACTGGGCCCCTCCCACGACACACGGGAATTCAAGATAAGATTTGTGTGGCAACACAACCAAACCATATCAAACCCAAAATGACTTCTTTCCAGTCTTATGTTTATTTCTTCACTTATTTTTCAAGCAAATATTTTATTTAAACTCTACTGTATATCAGGTACTGTGACAGGGATATAACATTCAACATGGAAAACACAAGCCCTGCCTTCCCCAAGCTCATACTTCTGTGGAGTTTTGATCTAACTCCTCAAAGAGCCTTCCCCTGCAACATCACATAGGACAGAGAGATATTGTATCTAAGCCATTAGATAGCTGACTATGAGAGCTGGGCACCCTAAGATTACAGATCATTGGATTCAAACTTCTCAGTTGAGAGGTGAAATACTTAAAGCCCCAAACAAGCAGAGTTGAGAGATATCACCTCCCTCCCTTTGTTCATTAATACAGTTATCAATATCTTAATCTTTAAAAATTAGACCAGGCATGGTGGCTCATGCCTGTAACCTCAGCACTTCCGGAGGCCGAGGCGAGAGTATCACGAGGTCAGGATATTGAGACCATCTTGGCCAACATGGTGAAACCCTGTCTCTACTAAAAATACAAAAATTAGCTGGGCATGGTGGTGTGTGTCCGTAATGCCAGCTACTCAGGAGGCTGAGACAGGAGAATCAGGAGAGGCAGGAGATCTTGGCAGTGCACCAAGATCAGGCCACGGCACTGCAGTCTGCTGACAGAGCGAGACTCCTTCTCCAGGAAAAAAAAAAAAATTAAGCATTAACTATAACTATTGTTTGAGAACTCTAGATTAAAATTATGAGTTTTCCAAATAGACTTCATGTACACACACACACATACACACACACACACACACACACACACACAGAATCACACAGTCCTTTAAAGCTTCACCCCACTCGGTATTTAATTTCATTAAATAAGTTAATACACAGAAAACACTTAGAATAGTTACCTGGCACATAGATGTCATTTAAGTGTTTGCTATCAGTATTACTGTTTTAACTTAATCTTCATAGCATTACTATTACGATTAATCGCTAAAACATGAAAATGGACAGGACTAGATGGCACTTTGGCAGGTACCGTTTTATAAATGAATAAATAAATGCTAAGATAATATATCCAAAATTATAAACATAATAATAATACCTTTGAGACTGGAAATCTAGTATCCTTATTCTCAGACTTCTAGGAAAAAAGTCTGGCTACATTAAAATAGCTGAAGAGCTACATTTAAACACATTTACTTTTGGCCAAGCACAGTGGCTCATGCCTGTAATCCCAGCACTTTGGGAGGCCAAGGAGGGTAGATCACTTGAGGTCAGGAGTTTGAGACCGGCCTGACCAGCATGGTGAAACCCCGTCTCTATTAAAAATACAAAATTATCCAGGCATGGTGGCACACACCTGTAATCCCAGCTATTCAGCAGGCTGAGGCACAAGAATCACTTGAACCCAGGAGGCAGAGATTGCAGTGAGCCGAGATCAAGCCACTGCACTCCAGCCTGTGTAACAATAGTGATACTCCATCTCAAAAAAAGAAAAACTATTTTTATGGATTTATCATTTTTATCTTGTCTACCTACAGAGAGAAATTGAGATGTGTTTCAATTTTAAAAATACACGAACAAAATTTAACCAAGGAAGAATGAGATTTTTGCACGGCAAACTACAAAACATTGTGGAAATAAATTTAAAAAGACCTAAATAAATGGAAAGACATCCTACATTCATGGATGAAAGACATGGTATTGTTAAAATGGCAAAGCTTCCCAAATGGATCTACAGATTCAATGAATTCTCTATTAAAATCCCAACAACGTTTTCTGCAGAACTGGACAAGTAAAATTAATAGACAAAACAATCTTAAAAAAAAAAGAACAAAGTTGGAGGACTCACACTCCCAATTTCAAAATTTACTATAATGGCATAGCAATCAAAACTGTGTAGTACTCCATAAGGATAGATATATAGATCAACACTACAGAATTAAGGGTCCAGAAATAAATTCACACAACTGGGGTCAATTATTTTTGACCAAGATGTCAATACCATCCAATGGGGAAAGAAAAATATTTTCAACAATGGTATAGGGATAACTGAATACAAATAAATTTGGACCTCTACCTCACACCATACACAAAAATTAACTCAAAATGGATCAAAGATTTAATTAAAGAACTAAAATTGTAAAACTCTTAGAAGAAAACATAGGTAAAAATTTTCATGACCTTAGATCAAGCAATGGTTTCTTAAATATGACATCAAAAGCATAAGCAAGAAAAGAAAAATAGGTAAGTAGGACTTCATCAACTTAAAAATTTTTGTGTGACATTATTGAAGAAGGTTACAAAAAGCTCCCACAGAATGAAAAACATATTTGCAAATGATATATCTGATAAGGGTCTGGTATCCAGGATATATAAAGAACACTTACAGTTAAACAAGAAAAAGGCAACCCAATGTTAAAATGGGTGAAGGATTTGAATAGACATTTCTCCAAAAACATATATGAATGGCCAAAAAACACATAAAACATTTTCAACATCATTAGTCACTATGGAAATGCAAACTGAAACCATGAGACACCACTTCATACACACTAGGATGAACATAATTCAAAGAATAGAAACTGAACAAGTATTAGCAAGAATGTGGAGAAATCAGAACCCCTCATACATTGCTGCTGGAAATGTAAAATGGTACAGTCACTGAGAAAAATAGTTTGGCAGTTCCTCAAAAGTTAAACATAGAATTTTCGTATGACTCAGCATTTCCACTCCTAGGTATATACCCAAGAGAATTAAAAACACATTCACACAAAAACTTGTATATGAATGCTCATAGCAGTACTACTCACAACAGCCAAAAAGTGAAAACAACCCAATGTCTGCCAACTGATGAATGAATAAACAAAATTTGTATATTCATACAATGAAATATTATATCATTCTACCCTAAAAAGGAATGAAATACTGATATATGGTACAACTTGAATGAACCTTGAAAACATGTTGGATAAAAGAAGCCAGATACAAATGGCCACAAGAAATAAAATAAAAAAAAATTTAAAAATAAAAAAAAAAAACAAATGGCCACAAGTTGTACTGATTACTTTTACATAAAATGTCTAGAGTAGGTAAATCCATACAGGCAGAAAGTAGGTTACTGATATGGAGGTGTGGGGTTTCTTTCTGGGATAATGGAAATCTTCTGGAATTAGATAGTGGCGATGACTGCATAACATCATAAATATAGTAAAAATCACTAGACTGTACTCTGTAAAATGATTTAAATGGCAAATTTAAAGGAGGAGTCAGAGACCAAAAGGCAGAAAGTAGAAAACAGAGTGGAATTCAAACTTATGCAGGGGTTAGTTCTTAGTCAACACATAAGGTCAAAACTGAACACCGTCAGTTAGCCTTGAGCCTTCCACAGGAGACACAGGTCACACTACAGACTGACACACTCTCTCTGGATATGTCCAACACAGTATCAGCAGAAGTGTCCAGAAGCACTGGAAGTTCTATCAGTTAGCTTTTGATTAGAAGAAAAACAAAACCCACTCCATAATGAGTGGCGTACAAATAATAAAAGCATATTGTTTCTCATGATTCTGCAGGTCGGTTGGGCCTTCCTAGCCTGGATATCTAGGGTGGCCTCATTCACACTTCTGGCACTTATAAGCTATCAGCCAGGGCACATGTGGCCTCTTGAACAGGACAATTTGGGCTTGCTCCTATAGTCCTCAGGGTCCTAAGTGCAGTAAGAGAGAGCACGCCCCCAGGACACAGCACACTACATGTTTCTGAATGCTTTAAATTTATTTGCTCTTGTTTCACTGGCCAAAACAAGTCACATGACCAAGCCCAGCATCAGTATGGGTGGCGACTACTCAAGGTGAGCAGACACTGGGAGGGGAATGATGCAGGTCTTTTTGCAAACAATCCAGCCCACAGAAGAATCAATTTTGGGTTTTTTGGTTTAGGACTAAAGTATCTGGCATGGGCCTAGAGGTCAGTTTATATAAAAAGGTATGTATCTTTAACCACAAATCACATTGAGCATTGTGAGATGCTCATGGAAATCCTCTGCAGACTCAGGCAGACTAAGAGGGTAGTAGGTTCATATGCCTCCAGCACACACCCCTTCTGGGGTGTATACTCATCAGGTGGAAAGATGAACAGGGTCACTTGCACTCTTTACATTGTTCTTTCTCTCTCTCTTTCTGTCTCCTCTTTCTTTTTTTATGACTGGCCCACAGAGTTGAACTCCCCTAATTCATATATGCTTCAATTCTACTACACACTGAAAACCAGAAATCTGAAACATTTTGTGTAATTGTGTGTCAAGCTTGGAGCTTCTCAAAATATCAAAGATTAAAGAATTTTTTGAATGCTTCATAGTATAATAATGTTTATGATAAGATACACACCAGCTTATTAAAAGAAAAATTTTCCCTGTCACTAAACTCCAAAGAGAAACTAGTTTGTGGGATCATAAAAGGTAACGAAAGATATTACACAATATCTTCGATAGCAGTTTGGGCAGAAATTACAAAAGCATTCCTCAACAGGCTACTTCTTATATTAATATTTCATAATGGCTTAGTAAATAAAGCCTTAGTAAAGGCATTCCTACCTGGGCTGGGTTAAATAGGTTACTATCTGGTTAACTCAAGAAATAGGAATAAAGTACAGAAATAGGTAAATCAGGAATATGATCCTTGGTCTGTATCTGTTAAATATTATCTCAAGACCACTTCTGGCAAAACTTGAGTGAAATTCAGTTTAATATATACTCTCCAATATGTGACAGATATGTAAATCTTATGTTAATAGTAATATTGTGTAATATAATTTAAACAGCACATTTGTAAAATTTTTTAAATGCTAATATGTGCCTTCCTGATAGGCCAAGTATTTTATGGTGTACTTGGCTGAATGGCCCAAGGTAACAGGAAATAGTCCCAAAGACCTATGGCTTCACACAGGAAGTAATTACCTTTGGAGATTCCAACTTCATCTGATTTAAGCCCTGCTTCTTGACTTCATGATCTTTCTGCTAATCCTAGCTGAAATGTCTCAGATTACTATAACTGAGAATTACTAAGACCCTGGCAGGTGTTTCAGTATTATTTCTGCCAAATCAGAAGGCTGTACATGGCAAAGTGGGACAATTGTAGTTTTCAGTTCACAGCACAAATTATACAAGTAGACACTAATATTTTAAATGAGTGAAATAGAAAAGCACATTCAAAGCACAATGTGAGTCTTATCAGTTACGCATAGACTAGAAGACTTCAGGGTGATTGGCTGATGCATTTCAGTAGATCCTAGCCAAGGCATGCATCCTGGAATTCCAGCTGAGCCATCTATAGGTTGATAACTCCAAAATCTACATCTTTAGCTTTGACATTCTCCAGAACCTCAGATTGCTGTATCCAACTGCAAACCTGACATCTTTATTTAAATATCTAGCAGGTATCTCAAACATAACACCACTTAACACAGAGCTCTAGATAGTCTCCTAAATTTTGCTCTTCATCCAGTATCCAAGTAAATGGCCTCGCCAACTCCCCAGCTGCTCAGCCAAGTATCTAGGCATTATCTCTGATTCATTCTTTTCTCTCATACTCAAATCTAATTCATCAGCATGTTCTTTGGACTGTACCCCCAAATATTTTCTGAATCTATTCAAGTTTCTTATTCTTCACTACTCTCCCATTAGTGCAATAGACTGATTGGAATAATGGCCCCAATTTTTCATATCTCCTTGTATCTTTTCACACCTGTCTGAATCCCTGTCCTTTGGCAATGCCCTCCCACACTGACTGTGGATATACCTACGTAACTTACTTTGACCTATGGGACAGTAGCAAACTTGACCCAAGCTGAGGCTTTAAAACGTGTGTGTTTGTTTCTACTTCCTCTCTTGCTTCTTTGTGATCACCATGAGAATATAACTGTCCAGCCTGAGGGTAAGCCCAAACTAGCCTACTAGAGGGATGTAATGTACAAACGGAGGAGAGCAGAGTTGATCCAGACATCTCAGCTGAGACCATCCCTAATACCAGTTGACAGCCAGCTGGCCCCTCAAACATATCAGAGAACCCAGGCAATATATGCAGAGCTGCCTACCTGACCCACAGTGGATCACAGACACACAGGCAAGCCCAATTAAGATCAACCAATCCCAGCCAAGATCAGCAGAATTACCCAGACATCCTATACTCATGAGAAAAAATAAATCATAATTGTTGTATGCTGCTGAATGTATGGGACTGTTTGTTACACAGGGTTACTGTGGCAATAACTGATATAGCCATCATTATCCCTTGCCAGGGTTACTGGAATATCCTCCTAATGGGTCTCACTACTTCCTTCTTATCTCCTTATAATCATTTTTCCACGCATCAGTAAATACAATCATTAAAAAACATAAATCAGTCTGTGGCATCAGCCCTGATAAAATCCTCCAACGGCTACCTGCTAAAACCCACACTCCTTAACCTAGTGTATGACCTACTTCTCTAACCACATCTAGTACCACTCCCCACTGGCCCACTATGATTCAACCACACCAGCCTTCTTCCTATTCTTCATATACAGCAAACTCATGGCTGGGGTCTTGGCACATGATGTTCTCTCTACCAGGAAGAGCGCTCCATTTCTTTCTCCCTCCTCCTTACCCATTTCTCTCTTGCCAGTTCCTTCTTATAACTCAAATTTTAGTTTAAATGTCACTTCCACAAACAAAAGACCTTCCCTTGACTACCCAGTCTAAAGTAGACAGCCAGTTACTCTCACTACGTTATCCTGTTTTAATTATTTCCATGGTACTTATCACTGTGCGACATTTTTCTTGATTATGTGTTGTTTTTATTGTGCACTCTCCCCATTGGTTGTAAGTTTCACAGGAAAGGAACCTGGTCTGTGTATTCACCACTGGGTCCTCAGCTCCTAAAGCAGTTCCTTCACATAATATTAATTAAATACTCAAATTGAATTGGACATGATTGTATTTACTTATGATTGAGGGATAACTCTAAGGAGTATGCAAGTGGAAGAACGTAAGAGAAAGAACAGCCTTTATTACAGAAAGAAGAGGGGTGGGATGATATTGTAAATGACAAGATCAAAACTTTATTGGGGTGATTGCAAAAGGGGAGGAGGAGTAATTAAAATGGTTTCAGAAAGCTCATAATAAGACTATGGGTTTTAGAGAGAAGAAATAGTAGAAGTAAATATTGGATGAATGTTACCTGACATAGAATAAACAAATAAATCAGATCCTTTCTAAGATCTGGTTTTTACAAAGAGGAAGAAGCAAGGCAAGCTAAAATGTAAGGGAGAAAAGACCAACTGATTCTGAGAGGAAAATACTAAAGCAGAAAAAACATTTCACTAGATAACAGAATGCAGTTCACAGCCTGGACTCTGAAAACAGCCTAGAATGGAAGCTTTGCTCTGCTCCTTAATAGTTGTATAAACACCGACAATTACCTGTCTGAGCTTGCTTCCTCATTTATAAAATAGGGTAATAATTATGACTTCTTAGAGTTGTAAGAATTAAATAAGCAAATATACATAAAGTGCTTCAAACGGCACCTGGATTATAGTAATTACTCAGCATTAGTGATGACGACGATAGTGGTAGTGGTGGTGCTGCTGATACTCAAGTCAACCCTGCTATTGTTGATTAAATTGGCAAAAGCCACAGTATCTCACTGAGTCTGTTGAGTCTGCTTAATTTTTTTTTTTTAATTTTCAGGCATTTCAAGTTGTTCCTTCTTACCAAGAAAGAAATGAGCACAGAACCAGAACCTAGAGCCAGAAGAACTGGGTTCTGTCCCTGGTTCTGCAACTATCTAGCTGGGTGATCCTGGGTGAGTCAGCAACTTCCCAGACCTGAAAGTGTCCTTGTCATCAGCTCTATCCATGCCCAAGGCAGCAGGTCCAGGAAACATTCTGTGAAGAGGCAGAGGTACTGAGTAAGATAGAGACATAAAGGCAGAGATATAGGCAGACAATCACTCCACGTCATTCCATTCCAGAGCACAAAAAGGAATATTAAATACCTTAACTCAAGGCTTCCCAAATCATGTTCCTCAGAACACTAGGAGCTGTGGGATGATAACATGTGCTTATATCAGACCATAATCTCATAAGTGTAGGAACACTGGGTGACTTTATTCTCTACTCTAGGATCATTGGCCAGCAGAGTACTCAAAACATACTATCATAGCATGCGTTTACTGCATGTTTGTTGAATGAATGAACAAATGAATGAATGGACAAGTATATTTGGGAAAAGCTGGGTTAAACAACATCAAATTGGTCCCTTGTATGCATGTCTCAGAGGCTTTAATAGGTGAATCATGTAGAATGCAGCACTTCCCAACCTCACTCGATCATAGAACTTACTCTATTTCACCTGAACCTCGTTAATATCTCCCAGAGTTGTAGTCTATAAAACACAGTTTGGGAAACATCTGAGGCTTACATAATGTAAGTCATTTTTACTATCGTGAAATACATAAGTTATCTTACTTTTTATTCATAAGGTAATAAAAAGGCTAAGTAACTTGATTCATATCTAGTATGTAGCTGTCGTCTCCTGGCATCCTACCCTTTCAAAATCTCCCATCACGCCGGCAGGGCCTCAATCTGTCCCCTCTCCTAAGCAGCAGCTGTCCTGTCTCATATCCTCTGCCCTTCTCCCTACTCCCTCATAACTACTCTGTCCTAAAAATCCTTCCACCTCTTCTTCTACTATCTCTTCTCACTAAAACCCGCAGTCTTATCATGAGCTTTCTTAAACTGTTTTAATTACTCCTCCTCACCTTTTACAATCACTCCAATAAAGTTTTGATCTTGTCATTTAAAAGATAATCATTCCCCTCTTCTTTTTGTTCTTTCTCTTGCATTCTTCCACCTGCATACTCCTTCGGGTCATTCCTCAATCCTAAATAAATGTAATCATGTCCAATTCTTTTTTTTTTTTTTTTTTTTTCAGACAGAGTCTCGCTCTGTCACCCAGGCTGGAGTGCAGTGGCACAATCTCTGCTCACTGCAACCTCCTCCACCTCCCAGGTTCAAGCAATTCTCCTGCCTCAGCCTCCCAAGTAGCTGGGACTACAGGCATGCGCCACCACACCCAGCTAACTTTTATAGTTTTAGTAGAGATGGGATTTCACCATGTTGACCAGGCTGGTCTTGAGCCCCTGACCTCAGGTGATCCACCCGCCTAGGCCTCCCAAAGTGCTGGGATTATAGGCGTAAGCCACCGAGCCTGGCCTAATCATGTCCAGTTCAATCTGAGTTCCCTTTTCCTTTCCTACCACTTGTTTTCCAGGACTCAAGCAAACAAACAGAACAGGCCTTTTCATATCCCTATGTATCTGCTCGAGTTGTTCTCTCTGGAAGGCTCTTCCCTCTTTATCCACCTGTTGAAATCCTATTCATTTTTCAAGGTCCTGATCATAGGTAATCTCTTTTATGAAGTCTCCCTTATTTTCCACTCCTGTCATGATTAATGACTCCCATTAACTATCCCCAAGACAACTACACAACTAATGCAAACATAAAAAGTTGGTTGTATCTATGAATGCAGAGATAGCCGAGCTGGGAGATGACCATGAACCAGGTGAGTCAATCAGGGAGAATGACAAAGAGGTTGGTGGCAAAAGGAGAGACAAGGAGGGTATCTGCATGAATGGCTTGAACCCTAAAGGACAAAGGGGTTTTGCATGAAGGCAGAAAAGTGATGCCCTAGAAGTGGCAAAGGGAAGCTAGGAGTAGGTTACGGCAGACAGAACTGCAGGGAAGGGAATGCTGTTATTCTTTGGGGAGGCTGCAGTGTGGGAGGGTTGATTCACAGTGGAACAATGCTCTCAGAGGGCCACCAGAAAGATTTGGGAAGGCAGCCAACAGAAGAATGGAAGTTTAAAATCATAGGAGGCTTGACAGTACATAGAAAGACAGTCGATCAGAAAGGCTGGTGGCCAAAAAAACTGGGGATAAGAGGTAAGGCCTCCGCCTAAACTGGCTAAGATCCCAGATGGTGTCAGAGGCCAAATGAGGTTAGCATTCAATAGTCTTTGATCAGCATCCAAAGAGTAGGTTGAATGAGTAATTTTTCTGATGTCTATGAAGAACAGATTTCTCTAATGTTCCATTCATGGCAAAATCCTTTTCCCACCCAGGTCCATTTGTGGGCTATTCCATAGGGCAGGATGGAGGGGTGGGGGCTGTTGGTGAGGAGGTGTCGGGTGTAGGACCTCCTTTCATTAGGGCAGGGCTTATTGACCTAAAAGGTACAGAGCAAACTGAACATGGTGCAGAGTCTACAGGGATGAAAGGCCTGCAAGGCACCAAGTAGGCACAAAGGCCAAAAAAGTAGTGGATGACCAAGGGTAGACAGACAATGGCATAGGGAATCCAAGACAAAAATACTCATCTTCTGAAAAGTCGGTATAGTATTAACCAGGGTTCTTTCAAATGCACATAATTAGAATTAAGCAAACTACAGCAAAAGGAACATATTGGCTCACATAATTGAGAAGTCCTGGCACAGTTGACTCCTGCACTTCAAACAATGCTGAGTGTGTTCTCACCACCGTGCAGTGCTGCTTCTCACTCCACGGCCTCATTCTCTTATACTGTGGCTTCCTCCATGGAGCAGGGAAAAATGACCACCAGTAGCTCCAGGTTACATCACTCCAGGTTAAATCCCAGAGGAAGAGTTCTCCCTTTCCTAAATGCCAGCAGAAGAGTCCCATTGAGCCAGACTGGGTACATGCTAACCCCTGAGCCAATCACTTGGTCAAGTGGAGGGACTGCTCAGATTGGCCAAGGCTGAATTACATGATCATCCTGGGTAGTGTCAACTCCACCCAAACCACATGAATTGGGGACAGAGTAGTTCCCCAAAAGAAGAAAGTCTGGGCAGACAAATAATCAGTCCATTACAGCACAGTCACTTGTCGGGAAGGCCCCAGATACCAAAAGGGCACTTGAGAGAGCTTTGAAGTCAGACAGAACTGGTTTTAAAGGTCAGCTTTGACATTTACTAGCTGTATGACCTCAGGTAAGTAATATAACTTCTCAGTAACTCAGGTTCCTCATTGTAAAATAGTACCTACCTCCTAGAGATATTGTGAGAAGATTAAATGAAATAATTTACATAAATTGCTAAGCACATGCTTGACACAAAGTAAGTGATCAATCAATGGCAGCTATTACTAGTAAAAATAATAATAATGACAATTAGTATTATCAGAACAAGGGTACCACATGAAGGGTGATCTGTGACTCCATGAAAGAGAGGGCAAGGTCAGCATTTGGATAAATCAGCCCTGGGTCACATATCATTAAGGACAACTGAGGACACAATGCAGAGGCCCAAATACTGAGTCAAAGCTAAGATAACAATTCAAATCAATAAACATGCTGAGCACCTATTGTTCACTAAGCACTGGGAATATAATTATGAGTAACACACATATGGCTCCAAGGTAAACTACCATGAAGAATGACTATGGCTCTGTGACAGTATTTCTGGAGGAGGAGAGGTTGACTGAGGCTGCTTCTACCCTTTCAGCCACAGGCAGGGACTGGAGTAGTGCTGAACATACAACAGAACAATGCCATGGGACCAACTGCCGGAATGTGAGGAAGAGACAGAAAGGCTACAATCCACCGCCCACCCTGCTAAAAATAAGGCCTCTGTGGCTGGGCATTATTATGTAATTATTATGTAAGCATGGCTTACATTTGTTATCCCAGCACTTTGGGAGGCTGAGGCAGGTGGATCTCTTGAGCCTAGGAGTTCGAGACCAGCTTCAGCAACATGACACAACCCTGTCTCTACAAAACATTAAAAAAAAAAAAATTAGCTAGGAGTGATGGTGCCTGCCTGTAGTCCCAGCCACTAGAGAGGCTGAGGAGGGAAGATCGCTTGAGTCTGGAAGGTCGAAGGCTGCAGTGAGCTGATATTGTACCACTGCACTCCAGCCTGGGCAACAGAGTGCGACTTTGTCTCAAAAAAAAAAAAAAAAAAAGTATTTTTGCATAAATTAGGAAAAAGTGTCTCTCCTTTTAAAAACTTTACTTCTATCTTCCTAAAAACTGTTGCAGTAAATAAGCAAATCCACTGAGTCTACAATATAAACGCCATCTCAGAATTTTGTAGTGTATAACCTGCACATTATATATAGCAGTTCTGGGCATAGGCAGGGAAAATAAAATGGATGCTCAGAGGAATCAGGAGTTAGGGATGGGCATGGAGTGTCTAGGAGTCCCCGGTCCTTAGGAGACAGAGAGTAGCTTTTGCTATAGAGCTGCACTGTTCAATACGACAGTCACTTGCCACTAGCAGCTAATGAGCACTTGAAATGAAGCCAGTGTGAATGGCGAACCACGTTTTTTATTCAATTTTAATAAACATGAATTTAAAATGTAAAACTTAAGCAGTAAATAAAATTTTTTTCCATTAATCACAACCTCATTGTTTGGGAGAACTACATTTCACTCTATCTGCTGCATTACAAAAGATGTCCTGTGCTGTATTTCTCCCGAGTTATTTCTAGTATCTCAATAATTTTACATGATTACATGAAATTATAATATTTTTATATATGGTTTACATGAAATATATTATTGTTGCTTTTTCCTTTTTTAAGGTGACTACTAGAAAATTTTAAATTACATATGTGGCTTATAGAATATTTCTGTTCAAGAGTGCTGCTATGAGGACATCTTAAGACCTATAGAGTTAAGGGGCTTGGGGCGATATCCAGAGAAACTGACTGCTTGGTTTTATTTGAAGCAGGCCTTCATATTTCCTTCTAGGTTGTCCAGCTCTGTTTACAAGGAGGGAAAATATGACAGAGAGAGGAGAGGAGCACAGCTCAGTGAATGGAGCTAGCTCAGCAGAGTTCTGGACTCCAGCTCCACCACTTACCACTTACCAAGTGTTACAGAACCTCCCTGAACTTCAGTCTCTTCATCTGTAAAACACTGAAAGTAATCTTACCCACCCTAAAGGGCTGCCTGGAGGATTAAACCTGATACTGTACGTAAAGAGCTTAGCATGGAGCCTGGCACATCATATATGCCCAATAGATATTTGGGATGTTTATTACTTGGGAATAAAGAAGGTGCAAATGATTTCCTTTGTGTTATTTAGCTCAGTTTGCCATAGTACAAGAGGGTGCACCCTGTCCACACACCTCCTCATTTATCTTTCTAGACTGAAAAGTTGGATGGAAGTATTTTCCTCAATCTTCTATACCACTGATAAATTTATTTGCTTTCTTTAAATCTGTTATGTCTTTAAGACACATTAATGAGCAGTGAAAAAATTATCTTAGATGCTGAAGCAACACGAAAATGGGTAAAACTGGCATTTAATTAATTATTTGTGCCAACAACTAACATTAGAAATTTTTGTTCCAAGTCATAAAGTTAGTGAATGTTTTCAGTTAAGACTTTATAATATCTGAATCTCTTTCTTGAATCAAACATTGGAATGTACATCTGCATGTACAGATAGATTCATTTTATCTAAATGCATTTTTTTGTTGGTTTTTTTTTTAGATGGAATCTCACTCTGTCACCCAAGCTGGAGTGCAGTGGCACAATCTCGCTCACTGCAACCTCTGCCTCCCAGGTTCCAGTAATTCTCCTGCCTCAGCTTCCTGAGTAGCTGGGATTACAGGCATGTGCCACCACACCTGGCTAACTTTTGTATTTTTAGTAAAGACAGAGTTTCACCATGTTGGCCAGGCTGGTCTCAAACTCCTTAACCTGAGGTGATCCGCCCACCCTGGCCTCCCAAAGTGCTGGGATTACAGGAGAGCCACTGCATCTGGCCCTAAATGCATTCTTTATTTCTCTGCCATTTTGCATAGACTTGAGATCAACTGTTTAGCTTTTTCATGTCCCAAAGGGTTCAAGTAGACTGTATACTCCCTCTTGTATGTAGTTTATTTTAAAAATAATAACTAGACTAGTTCAATCATATCTGTATTCTGATAAACATTCTGAGAGATGTCCAACTGTGCCTAACCTTTGTTCATCTTTCAGCCCTCTCCTGAGTCCTGACTTTCAAAAATATTTTTCCCAACTTCTTGCTGACTAAATTTACTTACCAGACTTTGTGTGGGGTCTTTTCAAATCACTTGGAAAATCAGTTTATCCCTGGCTTCCCTGATTATTGATTTAATTCTCTTTAAGAACTCTAGTGAATTTGTCTAACATGGTTCCCCTCTTTCAAAGGGGCATCCTCTCCTCCAAAATGTTGTATTTGCTTAAAACAGTATAAATCCACTTTCCCAACACATCCACTCATGCAGAATTTATTTTAGAGTTCATTCATTCCACAAAGTCCAAGGAAAATTCCTACAGACACTACATTAAATTTACCATGAGTCTAAGCAAACCATTATCTTCTATGAGGCTCTCTTTTCTCATCTATAAAATGGGCATAATATACTTGCCCTTTGCCAAATAGAACAAGCCATCTCCTTGTTCATCACTGTGTATAAAACACTCTCAGAGAAGCTCAAAGTTCTTTACAAGCATTAGGCTATGAATCTTTCTGAAGTGAACTGTTAATTATGTGTCATTATAGTTTGTTGAATAGATGCAAAACCTGAAGTACAGGAAAATAATTCCAGTTAATAGTTAACTTAGAAATCCATGCAAGGTAATGAAACAGTATGTACAAAAAACCCCATGACTCGTGTTTACCTATGTAACAAACCTTCACATGTACCCCCAAACCTAAAATAAAAGTTAAGAAAAAAGAAATCCACCCAAGGCTTTAAACATTAGACCATGATATCTAGACAGATGACAAAGGGGCTGGGCGCAGTAGCTCATGCCTCTAATCCCAGCACTTTGGGAGACTGAAGCCGGCAGATCACTTGAGGTTAGGAATTCGAGACCAGCCTGGCCAACGTGGCAAAAGCTCACCTCTACTAAAAATACAAAAATTAGCCGGGCATGGTGGCACATGCCTACAGTCCCAGTTATTCGGGAGGCTGAGGCATGAGAATCACTTAAACCCAGGAGGTAGAGATTGCAGACAGCTGAGATCATGCCACTGTACTCCAGCCAGGGTGACAAAGTGAGACTCTGTCTCAAAAAAGGAAGGAAGGAAGGAAGGAAGGAAGGAAGGAAGGAAGGAAGGAAGGAAGGAAGAAAGAAAGAAAGAAAGAAAGAAAGAAAGAAAGAAAGAAAGAAAGAAAGAAAGAAAGAAAGAAAGAGAGAGAGAAAGATGTCAAAGGAAAAATCTGAACAGGAGCTCACTCCACTGTAGTTCTTATCAAGACAGTACATTAATGCAAAATTCTCTAACATTGCTGGTTGCCTTGCATACCTTACTGAGCCCTGATTACCCAAGCAGTAGAGAAATGGGACAATGGATAGGAAGGCTGGAATTTCCTGAGGACATAAGATGCCTTCCCGTGTCACACAAAGTTTCATAAACCTTAGACCAGGTACTGAGGTCAAATGTCATTGCACAGTTACATAACAACTCTTCCATGTTTTGTTACTGATTCCTGGAAACTTTTCCTATAGATATCCAATAAGATGAAATGAGGCTGCACACATTACCAACAAGAACACAGCCTCTGCAAATGACCTGTCAGGTTCTTCTAGTTTTATCTGACCTATAACTGGGTATGTAACATGGCCTCAAGCGTTCTGGCTCTTCCTGTCCTCACATAACAGAGATACTGTTATTCTAAAAGGTCAAAAAAGAAAAATGGAAACTTCACATAGCTAGTGAGTTATTTTATGACTTTCTAAAACTGATGAATAGAAGCTAGAAATCAGCCAGGTGTGGTGGCTCACACCTGTAATCCTAGAACTTTGGGAGGCCGAGGTGGGAGAATCACTTGAGGCCAGGAGTTCGAGACCAACCTGGCCAACACAGCAAGACTTCATCGCTACTTAATTTTTGTTTCAATGAGCTGGGTGCAGTCGTATGCATCTGCAGCTTCTGGTTGAAGCCAGAGGCTGAAGCTCAAACCCTCTATTTGAGCCCAGGAGTTTGAGGCTGCAGTAAGCTATGATGATGGCACCACTGCGCTCCAACCTAAGCAACAGAGCAAGACTGTCTCTAAAACAAAAAAAAAGAAAAAAAAATCTAAATGTCCAACAACTGGGGAGTGGCTCAAAATACCACTGTATGCTAACATGAGAGAATTACCCAAAGAAAATTATGCATGGACTAATTACAATGTCATACAGTAACTATCAGTGTATAAATAAAGATTATAGAATTTGGAGTTACATAAACAGTTGTAACATAATGCTCCTTAATTATTTTCTAGAGCATTGCTGAAGATTTATTAAAAGTCAGATGATAATAGAGATGACGGTAAGGGGATTCACAAAGATTCTCTCCGGAATGGTTTCAGGGTTATTTTTAATTTCTTCTTTGTAAGCTTCAATATTGTTTACGTGTTCTAACAAGGAATATATAAAACTCTAGAAAATGACAATTTTTTTTAATGATGGCAAAGAGAGTCCAAGGAGCACACCAGGTGTCTGAGAACCTTGGTGGCACCCAAAGATCAAACTTTTGCCTGGGGGAAGCAAGAGGGTGTGTCAACAGCTCTGAGCCTAAAAAATGTCTTCTGGCTAGGACTCCAGAACTTATGAACAAGAATTATTTCGTGCAATGCTTCTATAACTAGTTTAAGTATGTGACAAAGACACTCACAATCCTTAAAAACATTTAGAAGCATGTATACCTAAATTTACATGTCTGACAGCATTCAAACCCAGTTAAATTGTTTTTCAGTTTCCCTGCATGGTTAAAGGATCAAGCATTTTTATCACCCAAGCAGGAAAATGAAGAAATCAACTGCCTTCTATGAAACAAAAATAACCCTAACGGTAAAAACTAACTTTATTGCATGCTTAAATCATATTGACAGAAAAATGAAACTTTAAATCACTCTTATAAGAAAAAAAGCCAGTTTCATTTTTGGGGCAGTCATGTGGTTGAAACATAATATTGAGGAGTCTATGAGGACATTAAGAGTTTCTAAGGAACAAAAGATATCATTGGAACATTTCACGCAGGATAAGATGTTTCATAGTAACAAAAGATATCATTGGAATTCCACGCAGGATAAGAGAAGAAAAATCAAAGGTTTTTGCTACTAAATCACATTATAATGTCACCAAAATTAAAAATAAAAAGAGTGGGATACTTGACAGGGAGTTTCGCATTGTAAGTATCTCATATAGTATATGACAAGTTAAAGTTAGTCACTTTGATACTCTATTGTAAGCATTTCAAGGTTAAAAGCTTTAACCTTGAAAAACAAATGACATATAGTTACAAAAGGAAAAAGTATATATTATAGAAATCCAAACAAAAGTGTTCCTCCTTTAGAAACATAAAACTGATGCGATAACATAATGAATACTTACTTCCCTCCCTCCTCCAAAAGCCATTCCTTGTAGCCATAAAAACCAAGATAATCATAACACTATGCTAAGAAGAAATACATGGATGGAAAATAATGATAATAATGTATGTTGTCGTTTCAAGAATGTTTTTAGTGAAGAGTATTTCTAAATAATACAAGAAACAATATACTTAAGAAAACTTAAATTGAATGCTCTATATTTCAATCCATATATAGACAAAGTGATATGAAAGCCTAATCAAGAATTTAGAGAATTTAGATTGTTGGGTACAACTTGGGTAATTATCTTTTTTTTTTTTTTTTTTTTTGAGACGGAGCCTTGCTCTGTTGCCCAGGCTGGAGAGCAGTGGTGCGAGCTCAGCTAACTGCAACCTCTGCTTCCTAAGTTCAAGAGATTCTCCTGCCTCAGCCTCCCAGTAGCTGGAATTAAAGGCACGTGCCATCAGACCTGGCTAATTTTTGTATTTTTAGTAAAGATGGGGTTTCATCATATTAGCCAAGCTGGTCTTGAACTCCTGACCTCAAGTGATCCACCTGCCTCGGCCTTCCAAAGTGCTAGAATTACAGCCATGAGCCACCACACTTGGCTCAAATATCATTTTTTCTTAACTGTAAAGTGTCCAAAATTATCTAGAAAAGTCATTCAGTATATTAAGTACTTGCTTGGTACTATGCTTTCCCTAGGAAAGAACTTCTGTGAAGACGTAGCACATTAGAGAAAAACTATACTGCATGGAAAAGGGAGGTTCCAATGACTTCAAAGGCTTTGTTTAGAAAAGGGAAGGATGCTTGTGGAAGCACAGTGTGAGGAATGAGCTCTGCAGTATCCCTACTAGCCAAGCTTTTGTTCACAATGGTGCCTAGTGGTACCTGCTGAAAAAGCCTTTTAAACCACCTGTCATCCTCCAGAGATAAAGTCACTACTGCACTCACTCCATTGTCACAGTCGCCAGCACTTCTGTTTTCTGTATTGCCAATGCATAGTTGCCATCATGGGAAGATAAGAGCTTTGCTTTTTCCGCACAGATAAGATGACTTAGGAACAATTATCCTCCTACTTTTGTGGAAATTGACTCTTGTCATCATGTGTGTAACCATAAAGAATGCTGATGTTACAAAGCAACTGGGAGAGCATGCTGGAAGTTCACAGGCCATTAAGGGAGCCTGAGGAATGACTCAACTGATAAAATAACGTTGGAAAAGTTGTGATCATCCACAAACGGCAGGGTAGGTCAGTCCAGCCAGAAACAGGAACTTGGTGCACATTCCAAGAAGGGCACAAGTGGAAAAGGGAAGTAAGGGTGCTGCTGCTGGTAAGGCAGTTGTGTGATAAACTGACCTCCAGAAGGAAATAATGATAATTTCCATTGAGGCCACATGGCCATCAATGACACCAATCCCATCTTTCAGATTAAATATTGGACTTACAGAAGTTGCACTTCACTGAAAGGTAAAACATTCAGAGGTCGAGATGGCAGAGTCATCCTAAACAAAGTGAATTCAAGAAACAGGAACAATAGGCCAGGCGGTGGCACACGCCTGTAAACTCAGCACTTTGGGATGCCAAGGCAGACAGATCACATGAGGTCAGGAGTTCGAGGCCAGGCTGGCCAATATGGTGAAACCCTGTCTCTACTAAAAACACAAAAATTAGCCAGGTGTGGTGGCGCACACCTGTAAGCCCAGCTACTCTAGAGGCTGAGGCAGGAGAATCACTTGAACCTGGGAGCTGAGATCGTGCCACTGCGCTCCGGCCTGGGTGACAGAGCGAGACTCTGTCTCCCCTCCAAAAAAAAGAAAGAAAGAAACAGGAACAAGGGCTCTATGACCAGTAACCTATGTACCACCCAACCTAAGATATAGGTTTTGCCCTCTATGACCACTATGATCAATTGGTAGTGGACACTTGGAGTTGTATATGAAGGCATCTGAGGTCCAAACTGGACTCAGCAGCCCAGCCTGATCCGAAAATGTTTCTAATGGGTAGAGGAAGGGGAAAATGGCAACACACTGCTATGACTGAATGGTGCCAGTCTCTGGATAGAAATTGGTAAAGAAATTCTATTCCAGCCACTATTAGCAGACTGGACAAAAACCTCTACTTTCTCTCCCTTCTGAAAGCCTAAGACAATGACAATAAAGAATTTTTTTTATTTCATGTATAAATCAGCAAGGATGGAGAGCATGAGTGGAAAGACAATAGCAAAAACATTTTGGTGGAATAAGCAGAAGCCAAGAAATAATCTGATTTACACCATGGAATCTCCAAAAGGTTAAATAATTAAAGGCAATTGAACCCTCTATAAAAAGAGGGGTGGGCTAAAAAATTAGTGACTTTTTAAAGTCTTTTTAAAAAGCTGGATCTCACAGATCCCTTTGGCCACTCCAAGCAGTTAAGTGACTGCCCCTTCTCTACCCCAGCAAAAAACCTGGAGTTTCCTCCCTACTCCTTCACCCTTCAGGGAGTCTGTACACAAACAGCATAGAAGGGTTATATGCACACCTGCTTACTGGATGCTGAGACTTCCAGTCTTCTTCTCCACTTAGTTCCCAAATTACTGGCAACCAGGCTCTCCGTCAATCTCTGGGGGCAAGACTGGAAAAGCCTTCTCTGAGGACTCTCACCAGCCTAAGAGGTAACGACAACAGAGGTTCCCCAAATAAAAGCCCAGCCAGATCCCCCTACCATGAATTCCCCGGTCAACAAGCTCATCCACATCTTCAGCACTTTTTGTTTTTTTTTTTTTTTTTTTTGGGACAGAGTCTCCCTGTGTCATCAGGCTGGAGTGCAGTGGCACCATGTGGGATCACTACAACCTCATCCTCTCAGGTTCAAGCGATTCTCCTGCCTCAGCCTGCTGAGTAGCTGGGATTACAGGCACATGCCACTGTGCCTGGCTAATTTTTTTATTTTTAGTAGAGACGAGGGTTTCACCATGTTGACCAGGCTGGTCTCAAACTCCTGACCTCAAGTGGTCCGCCCACCTCGGCCTCCCAAAGTGCTGGGATTACAGGCATGAGCCACCCTGCCTGAACCCCAGATCTTCTGCTTTTTAATCCCCCTCTCAAGTATAAGCAGATAAATCAAAGGCATTAGTTACACAAGGAAAACCTCTAACATGAAAGATAAGAAACTGAAACAAATGAAAAGACAAAAGCCGCTAGGGAAATTGAATCTGTGCAGGAAGGAAAAAAAGTTGCTCCAAAAAATCATTAAGCTTCTCAGGGAGAAAAGAGAAGACACTGACACTATAAAACAAAAACCAGAAAGAAATAGACACACAAACCACACACATACAGATACATATGTATATATTCAGGCAACAAAAAAAATAGAGATTTTGATTTTAAATAGTCATGATTACAGTCATGAAAAACTTATCTTTGGCCCAGTCCAAAATAGCCAATATCTAAACAATATGAGTTCCTCATAGACACAAAAAATAGAGCGGGAAAAAATTACCAATGAGATATATATATAGATATAGATATATAGATATATATATATATGTGTGTGTGTGTGTGTGTATTTTTTTTGAGACACAGTCTCACTCTTGCCCAGGTTGGAGTACAGTGACTCGATCTCAGCACACTGCAACCTCTGACTCCCGGGTTCAAGTGATTCTTCTGCTTCAGCCTCCTGAGTAGCTGGGATTACAGGCATGTGCCACCATGCCCGGCTAATTTTTGTATTTTTAGTAGAGACGGGGTTTCACCATGTTGTCCAGACTGGTCTCAAACTCCTGACCTCAGGTGATCTGCCTGCTTTGGCCTCCCAAAGTGCTGGGATTATAGGCATGAGCCACCACACCTGGCTACCAATGAGATAATTTAAGAAAACTTCCCAAACTGAAGAATGAAAGTTTCCAGATTCAAAGAGCCCAACAGAATGGATGAAAACAGACCCAAATCTAGGCACAGCGTCGTGAAATTTCTGGACTCTGGATGCCAAGAGAAAATTCTATAAACTTCCAGAGAGGACCCAGAAAATTGTAATCTGTACACAGATTACAAGAAAAAGCTGAGGAATCAGTACAGTTCTAAATTTCTTAACAGCAGTACCACAAAGTGGAAGCCAATAGAACAAGGCCTTCAAAATTGCCATCTTAGAAATCTACACTCAGCCAAACTATCAATTGTCAGTGGAAAACAGATATTTTCAGGCATCTACAGTCTCAGAAAAGTAGACCTCTAGGCATCCTACTCCAGAAAGCTCCTTTAGGATGGGCTCTGCCAAAAGAAGGGAGTCAACTAAGACTGAGGAAGACATGTGCTACAGGTACCAGGAGATCCAACACAAGAGACAAATGATGAGAATCTCCAGAGTGATAACAAAGGGAGCCCTTGGAGTGACAAGTGTGCCGAAGTACCGAGGGCACCCAGTCTGGATTATAGCAAGCCAGTAGGCTCAGGAACAGCTTCATCAGGAAAACGAAATTGACAAAATACCTGGTCAATTGAGGGAGAATTTGGAAAACTGGCCAAGAGCTGTGGGTTTAATCAATGAAGAGCACAAAATAAATAAAATAAACAAACAAATCCATTATTAACTCCAAGAAAAATAAAAAGTTACGCTTAGTCACGCCTGTAATCCCAGCACTTTGGGAGCCCAAGGTGAGTGGATTACCTGAGGTCACGAGTTTGAGACCAGCCTGATTAACATGGAGAAACCCCATTTCTACTAAAAATACAAAAATTAGTTGGGTGTGGTGGCGCATGCCTGTAATCCCAGCTACTCATGAAGCTGGGGCAGAATTGTTTGAACCCAGAAGGCAGAGGTTGTGGTGAGCCAAGATCGTGCCATTGTACTCCAGCCTGGGCAACAAGAGCAAAATTCCATCTCAAAAAAAAAAAAAAAAAAAAGTTATGCTTGGCTTAGCTGTGAATTTTGATCTAACCATTATTCAATATTCTGTTTTAACGACTGCAAGAATGGGAAAATAGGGAAGTTGTACTTGTGTTGGGGGTTGGAGGGAAAAAGAGAGCCAACTCATCATCTTCCACAGTGGGAAGTCAACAGATAATGCTTAAAATTGAAAAATTCAAGAAGTATCAACTACAAGCAACAAATGCCAAAGAATTACAAATGGTTGTTTCTGGAAAGGGAGAAATGTAACTTGGACAGAAGTTTATAAACCATAACAAAACAAACTTTGGCTTCTGTGCCCACACATTTTTACATTTGTTTGCTTTTTCTTTGTTTTCCTAATAACAATCTGTTTTGAAAAAGCCCATTCTTGTTTCTCTAAACAAAAGAATATGTAATTTTCTACATCTAGACTACATTAGCTGTGGTCATCTCAGCTCTGAGCAGTCAAACATGGTGGGGAAATTAATTGTTACAATCCAATCCCAGAAGAATTGGTTGAGCTGGGGTACTGACAATAAAGCAAGCTCAAGCAGAGGCGTGTTTGGAGGTAGAGGTGACTACTAAGCCCCTCCCCTCTGGGTTGTTTCTTATTTTTCCACAAACCTTTTATAATAGCATAACCACATCATACAGGATAATTTTACAATTGCCAGTGACCATGAGCCAATTTCACTCTTTTCCAACAGACTTGAATGCCCAATTTATGATCATAATTAGTCCAACCAAGGCAGCTGGCCCCCAAGACAGTTGATCTGGGTTTGACTTCAGTAACTCCACTTTGCCTGCTGTAGACTGGACAAGAAGGGAGCATAATAAAGGCTCTGAAGCAACAGACATCTAAGGAGCATCTATGGGGAACCAGCACCATGCTGAAGACCAACACTCATGCTGACTCTGCAGACCAAGTACACCTGCCCTGAACAATATGGTGATTCTTCTAGGGGTGAGAATCTGGGAGGGGTGGGGTGGAAGCTAAGGAGCTGGAAGAGCTGGGGTAGGGAGGAGAGGCACCAACCTGGTCAACCGGGAGGAACCTGTAGGCAGAGGTGTGGCTGGAGGCCCAAAGCCCAGTCTCCCAGCACTCTGGATGCCCGGAGGAAGGCAGAGAGGCCAGTAATTCTTCCCCAAGCATAGAAGTAGGCCAGACCCTGCTCACAACCCTTCCAACCTCCCTATCAAGGATCAACTTAAGGAAGCAAAGGCTGCCATTCTCTGAGCTTTATTTTCCATGGTTTGGTAAAACATAGCTCCTGCCCTTAAGTAACTAGCTGCTGAGAAAACATGATTATCTTGATAAAGAATAAAGTAGGTTGAAAATGCTAGAGCATACATTAATATTCTATATCCTTTCCTATTTGGGAAGATGTGAAAATTCTAGTTGGACCTATGTGGGGCAAAGGTATTGCCAACTAGAGTAGAGCGCTGACTGCATGAGTTTACAACACTTGGCCTATACAGTTTCACAGACCAGAATGTACACACTCGTGTGAGAAGAGTCAAGATCATTAACATAAACACACCACAGTATCTGCGTTGGCAAGAGTGTAATATATGGATCAGATTAACTGGAGTATGAGGAAAGTGTAAGTCTTTCGTAAACATTGAAAATGTAACTAAACCAAAAAATACTTTCAAATACATAATGTGAAAGTTACCCAGACTTCTATTTTCCCCTTAGAAATAAATCATAATATCCCTTACTCCAGGTGATTATTGCAGAGTAAGCAGCTACCAGTGTCAAGATCTAAAACTGTTATACCCCAAACTTTATTTGGGAGATCCGCTGGTTTGTTTCTCCCCAGCTCTTTAGTAGAGAATAATCTAGAAGTGAGTAAATTCTTAGAATTTCCCAAGAGGAAAATAAGCATTCACTGGAAAACTACAAGGAATACACGCAAAACTTATAACTGTTTTGGATAATCTTCAAATCCACTTAGCCACCAGCCATCCTGTTGTTCCAAGTTAACATTAAGATCAATCTTTCGAATCAAATACTCCAGTTTCCAAAGAATAGCAATGGATGAGATTGTTTCCAAACGTGGTACACAACACCATGTTACACGTCCACGGGAAAATAAAATAAAATCCACAAGAAATTTAGGATTAAAGAAACTTAGGAAAGTGCACACTCCCAGGTCAAGGCACTAGTTTTTCCAAGAAGTACATATCTTTGCAGGGCACCTGTTTTCAATATTGAAACACAACTTCCCGGAGCGAGGTGGGCGGGGGATTGGGGATGGGGTGGGGAAGAAAACGTGAACTTGACTGGGTGCGGCACTCGGACACGTGCAACTGCGGAACATCTTGGCCGATACTGCCAAATTTCAATCAATATCGAGCCGCCGCCCAACCCGAGAGGAGGCAGCAGCCCTGCCCGCCGCTGGGACGTGACCCCAACGCTGAACTTGCTGCGGGGCGGCCTTGGGCCTGGAACTTCAGGAAAAAGGGGCGGGTGTTCCTTAGGAGAAGTCAGTGCAGGAGTTGGTGAGGTGGAGAGTCGACCGCCGGCAGGAAGGGGAGGCTGCGCCACGGTGCGCACCTGTCCCTCCTTCCCGGACCGAAAAAGGAGACCTAGACACTGCGCTCCCGCGCTCACTGTGGCACGGAGGGGAGAAAATCCTTCCCCGTTTCCGTTCCTCGAGGGGCGTGTGGAAGCCACCTCTTGCCGCGCTCATTCCCGTCCCCACCCGTCCCCGCCCGAAGTACCACACTCCCAGGGCTGCCCCAGCCGGCCCGCGGCGCCCTTACCTGGCTGAAGCGCGGCGGCTGCGCGAACCTGTGGAGACTGCGGGGCGCAGTCTGTGCCGCGAAGTCCGGAGCCTAGCGCCCCAGAGTCCAGAGCAAAGCGCCCCGCCCCGCCCCCTGATCGTCCCGCCCCGATTGCTCGCCCAGTGGACGCCCGACCCCGCCCCTGATCGTGCAGGCCCGCCCAGTCCTCGATCGCCCCGCCCCTGTCACTTGGGGCCTGGGTGGCAGGTTTGCGCAGCCCTGCGGCGATTGCAAGGCAAGTGACCGGAATGGGTCGGAAGTGCGTCCTGGTGAGTTTCAGGGAGCGTCCCTTAGGTTTCTGGGGGCGGTGTTGAGCCTCCCTAGCCCCAGGCTTCCCATCCCAGGAGAACCGCCCCTCGAGGCTCGAACGCCCCCAGCCAGGAGAGCCCCGAGCAGTGCCACCTGTGGAAGACTAGGCGCCTGTCGGAATTAGGTACCTCACCTCCCCTTCCGCTAAGTAGTGGGAGGCCAGGCGGGTGACGCGGGGCAGTGGAGCCATGCAGCCTGTTTTACCAAAAGAGTAAGTGGTTTTCCTGTGAAACCCGAGGCAGCAGTGCATATCTGATACACTTAGAGGGTCACGTGTACTATTAATGTGTTAACATTAAACTTGCTGAAGAGTAGAAAACACATAATAGACTTAACTGTGTGTCAGGCACTGTTCTAGGTACTTCACATGTACTAAAAGTTCTCTGATATTATCAGAATCCCCCATTTCACGTACGATGCAAGTGAGGCAGAGAGAAGCTAAATAACGCCTAATGTCACCCAACTAGTAAATTGAGAAGCTGGGTTGAGAAGCTGGGCTTCAAATCCAGGTCTTCCTCCTCTGTGGTCTCCACTGTTATCCACGGCTATCCTGAATCAGCAAAATCTGTGTGCATCCTATACCAGGAACTGTTCCCATGCCTGGGGAAGATGAGGCAAGGGCTCCGCCATTAGGGAACGTTTATTCTAGTGTAGGAGAAAGACAACAAGTGATTGTCTCAAGTTTAAAAATCAAGCTGTTAAAGAATGAAAGTTTGATTCAGAAGTCTTACTGAAGACTAGAGATGGAGGCCTACAGCCCTGAAGGAGTCTTTTAGAGATTCTAGCAGATCCCTCCAACACAGAACTTCCCTTCTCAATTTAGAAACAGTTGATGAAGATTCAGTGTGTGTAAAAGCACATCACAGTTTGGGCTTAAGAGTACATCTGTTTATAGATTACAGAAGCATAATCGCTAACCTCATCAGACTTTATCTTAGGTGCAGTAAAAGGCAAGAAGGACTCAGGCAAGAGACGTGGGGGATCCTGTGTTCTATCTCATTTTGTCTTCAAAGCATCTTTCCGCCAGCTGCAGATGATCAGAGTCAGGGGCTGTGTGAAATTATGCTGACAAGCAGAAATGAGCAAGCATGGCTTCTTAACATTTGTTACTTGTCTCACATAATCAACAGGCAAGTAAAAAAATAAACCACTTCGTGAGGTGTCTTCACTAAAATAAAGCAAGATGTTGGAATTGAGAGTGAAAGGAAGAGGGAGGCTACTTTAGATATGATGTTACTGGAGGCTTCTCTGGAGTAACAGCGGAGCTGAGACCTGAATGATAGGACAGACGGCCAACCCAAGGCTGAAGCTAAGGGAATGGCAAGTGCTTTGATACTTATCACACCTCATGCTTGCTTGGGACTTAAAAGTAGTGCCCTCCTATATCATTTCTCCTTTGATCACTGTAATAACCCTGAGAAATCTAACAAGATTCCATTTAATACAGTGGTCCCCAACCTTTTTGGCACCAGGGACTGGTTTTGTGGAAGATAATTTTTCCATGGACAGGTGTCAGGAAGAGATGGTTTGGTGATGAAACTGTTCTACCTCAGATCATCAGGCATTAGATTCTCACAAGGTGTGCACCACCTAGATCCCTCGCATGCACAGTTCACACTAGGGTTTGTGCTCCTAAGAGAATCTAAGGCCAAGGCTGATCTGACAGGAGGCAGAGCTCAGCCGTAATGCAGGCAATGGGAAGTGGCTGTAAATACAGATGAAGCTTTGCTCACTTGCCCGCCGCTCAACTGCTCACATCCTGCTATGCGGCCTGGTTCCTAACAGACCACAGACTGGTACTGGTCCACAGCCTGTGGGTTGGGGAACCCTGATTTAACAGGGAAAACAATAACAGCAACAACAACTGAGGGTCAGAGAGGTTTCAATGACTTTCCAAAAGTCAGACAATTAGCTAGGAAAAGCAGAGACTGGAAGAGGGCACAGATTTGGACCAAAGCCTTCTGATTCCAAATCCTCTCTCCAGTGAGGGCTTTGAGTATAATGACCAGTACTTTGAATGAATCTAGTATAATTTCTTTTTTGTGATCTACTGTCTCCTCCCTACCCCAGTCTCTCCCGCCTCTTGTCCCATTCAGGTACTTGTTTTGGCTAGTTAACGTAATTTCCCCTAGTGCAGATGTAATTTGAGGGGACAGGACCATAAACCATCTGAAACTGTATGCAGAAAAACTGTGTTGAGGGCAGGAGAGACTTATAGATATATAATTATAGTAATATGGTTAATTTTCTCCCAAGAAAAATGCTTATGTACGTATATTTTTAAGTGAGAGGACTTAGAACTTTTATCATATTGACTGATCCCAAAAAGGCAAGAGCCACTGCCTTAAGGAATTAATTGATATTATGATGATTAGAAGAACCAGTTTCCAATTCGCTTTGCCTGTTCTTGGTAGGTGATGGTAGCTCATATTCTTGACAATGGTAATGAGGATCTCAATGTTTATGAAGTTTGAAAAGGCAGAAAACCCAGACCCTCACAAAATTTCTTCATAAAGTTTAAATTAAAAGAGACAAGAATCTATATTGTCCCTACTAATTCTCAGAAAAACCAAAGAGAACAGATCTGTAAATAAAACACCTAGATCAACATAATTCTTAATAGTTGGGGTAATTTTCATAAAGTTATGGTTTTCTAAATAAGACATTTGTTACACTATCAATCATACAGTTTAAGTAGGCGATTGCCACAGGTATACCATCCATAGATCACATAATAGAGAACAATGGCAATTGTTTTCAGCAAGGTATTGAGAAAGAGACAGAGAGACAGAGGCAGAAAAAGAGACCATTAGGGAACTTCAACTACATTAAGGAAAAGGTGTAAAAACTGAACTCAGAATGTGGTGGGATTAAAAACAAAGATTTAGTCTTTCTTTGATTTTATTTTTTAGGTGAAAACAGAATACTACATTTGGGCCTATATAATTCAAACTTTTACTATTGGTCCCTAGTCAAAAGAAGGAATCTAGTGGTGGACTTAAAGAGATTTCTCCCCTTGCCTCCAAAAAGAAGACTCAAACAATATTAGTATCACCATCTTTATTTTAAGAAAATCGAGATACAGGAAAAAAAGGTATTAATATAAACTTCTTGGGAGACAAGACTCTCCCTTCTTACAAGATATCGCGATGGCTTCTACAAAGTTTATTCGTTTAGATGACCAATACCAGGTTGACATAATTTCAGTTCCTTGAGAGAAGAAAATGCCTCTTTTTAACTTACATGTAGATTCCACATGGTACAGAAAAAGACATACAGAATCAACCTGGAAGGTTTGCAAAAATATATGTGTATATATATTTGTATTTACAGCTTCTTGCTTTTTCTTTTTTTCTTTTTTTTTTTTTTTTTTTTTGGAGATGGAGTCATGTTCTGTCACCCAGGCTGGAGTACAGTGGCTCAATCTTGGCTCACCGTAACCTCTGCCTCCTGGGTTCAAGCGATTCTCCTGCGTCAGCCTCCAAGTAGCTGGGATTACAGGCGCCTGCCACCACACCCGGCTAATTTTTGTATTTTTAGTAGAGATGGGGTTTCACCATGTTGGCCAGGCTGGTCTCAAACTCCTGACCTTGTGATCCACCCGTCTCGGCCTCCCAAAGTGCTGGGATTTACAGGCGTGAGCCAGCATGCCCGGCCAGCTTCTTGCATTCTTTTGTGCAAGTCACTGGTTTTATTTTGTAACCTTCTTCCTACTGAAAAGGAACCTGGCCCATCATAGATAATTAATACATTTGTTGATGAATAAATGATGACAACAATGATGATAATGCAGACCTTATCAGTCTTCCATAGAGAGTCTGTTCCTACATGAAGATGACTTCATTGTGATCCTGTGATATGTCTGCTTCTCCTTCCATCATGTGCTGAAAGTAGTTGCTTCTTTAGAACTATTGCATAGAAGGAAGGAGTTTCAAATGTCGGACACAGAATCAATAATCATATTTCTGGGAAGAGATGCTAAATAAATAATTCAAAAGAAATAAAAAGCATCATATGCAAAGTATATTTATAAGATCATCATTTATAATAAAATAATTAAATGTCCAATAATAGGGAAATGTTTAAGTAAATATATATTAACAGTGTGGAATGTTAACCTGTCATTTAAAATTACCTGTGTTGGCCAGGCACGTTGGCTCACACCTGTAATCCCAGCACTTTGGGAGGCAGAGGCGGGTGGATCTTTTGAGCTCTGGAGTTCAAGACCAGCCTGGACAACATGGTGAAACTCCATCTCTACTAATAATACAAATATTAGCCAGGCTTGGTGGTGCTCACCTGTAGTCCCAGCTACTCAGGAGGCTGAGGTAGGAGGATTGCTTGAGCCCAGGAGGGCAAGGCTGCAGTAAGCTGTGATCATGCCACTGCACTCCAACCTGGGCAACAGAGCAAGAACCTGTCTCTAAATTAAATAAATAAATAAATAAATAATTAAATAAATAATCTATGTTAATGAAAAAGAGATGGGAAATAAAACTTATGAACAAGATTATATTTTTTAAAGTAGAACACAATGCTTTGAGTACCTGTAATTGCAACTAAATACAAATTATGTGGAGGAAAATTGAAAAGTAAGAATTATGGTTAACAGTTATTGAGGGGATTCCCTATGTGCCAGCATCCTTTCTAAGCATATTAGATTAATTCATCTAACTCTCACAGCTGTGTGAGGTATACTATTGTTATCTTCATTTTACAGATGAAGAAGCAAAGGCACAGAAGGTCTAAGTAATAGCCCAAAATCACAGTTATTGAGTGGCAAAGCCCAGATGTGAACATAAAACAGAGTAACTCCAGAGTTTACATTTTTAACCTTTCCAAGCTGCCAAAGGGAATAATCTTTGAATCATGAATGATGTTTATGCATATATTTCTTGTATAATGTTTTTATGTTGGTTTGATAGTAACTGAAAATTTTCTCAATGTTAGAGTCAGAAAAGAAGATATAGAACCAGATTGTGCTTAGCAAAAGAGACAGTGAGTTTCAAAGGGGTCCGGTATCTCAGCAGCTTGATAGTTTATAAAAGCTGAGATAAAATTAGTTGTTCTGTCACAGTAAAATGACATATTGAGTATTATTCCTATAAATAAAAAGTGTTCTCTGGCCTGAGGGTTTGAACAGGCTGTTTCCTCTGCCTGGAGTGCTCTATCTCCAGATCTTTTTGAAGTTACCTCCTTCGCGAGGGTGACAGCCATGAAAATGCACCCATCACTACAATAGCAGGAGACTGAGAATACACTGGTGAACAAACCAGACAAAACTCCCTGTTGTGGCGGAGCTGACGTTCTGGTGGAAGGTCAATCATTCAGAATTTGATTTAGCTGCAAGTAACAGCACCCCCTTGTGGTAGGCTGAATAAGGCCCTCCCAATGATGTCCACGTCTTAACTCCCTACAACCTGTGAGTATAACTTACGCCGCAAAAAGGTCTTCGTAGACGGGATGAAGTGAAGGATCTTGAAATGAGATTATTCTGCACTATCTGGGTGAGTCCAATGTAGTTACAAGGGTCCTTATATGAGGGAGAAGGTAGGGTGTGATGAGATAAGTAGAGGACAGAGTAAGAGAGAGATTAGAAGATGCTACACTGCTGGCTTTGAAGATGAAGGAAGAGACCACAAGCCAAAGAAAGCAGAAAGCTTCTAAAAGCTGGCGAAGGCAAGAAAACAGATTCTCTCCTAGAGCCTCCAAAAGAAACCAGACACCTGGATTTCACCCCAGTGAAACTGATTTTGGACTCTGACCTCCATAATGGTAAGAGAATAAATTGGTATTGTTTTAAGCCAATAAATTTATGGCAATGTATCACAGCAGCAATAGGAAACTAACAAGAGCCTTAAATACAGAGCATCAGGCTCAGGCTGGCATGATGTTCCATAGTGTCAGGGGCCCAGCTCCTTCTGTGTTTTCATGTAGGTGGAAGAACCTGGAGGGAAGTATGAACAATTCCAGGGACTCAAGATGTGAGTATGCAGCCATGCATTCACCCATGTGGGTGTTTCTCAAACCTGAATCAAGTAGGAAATGTTTTTAAACAAAACATTTTCATTTTAACTCATTTAAATATATAAATATAAAACTACTTATTTATTCCTTACGTGTCTAGCATTTTATACATACTTAAAGTCAAAATAAGTTTTCAAAATAAATTCAAGCAAGATTACAAAACCGGTTATTGAGACCACACACACCCCTACCCCATGTTTTCACCGAAGGCCACACAGAGAATGGTAATATCCTATTCCTCCCAGTTAGGGAGGTACCAGTGGAGGCCTAGTGGGGAGATGGAACTCCCAACCCCATCCAGCAGTAATGAAGAGCACCCCACCCTGAAGTGTTGATGGAGGAAGAGTGGGAAACCTGGATTTCTACCCCTACCTGGCTGTAGATAGAGGAGATGACCTGCATACCCTCCTTGCCCTGCCAAGACAGTGTCAGAAGAAGCCAGCTAAAACAAAAAGCATAAATAAAATCCAGAATCTAATAACAGAATACCCCAAATTTTCTGGTTTTAATTGAAAATAATTCACTATACCAAGAAACAGGGAGATCTCAAACTCAATGAAAAAGATAATCAATAGATGCCAACACCAAGATGACAGGGATATTAGAATTATCTGGCAAAGATTTTAAATCATCCTCATAAAACTGCTTCAATGAACAATTAGAAACATGCTTGAAACAAATGAAGAAAATAGTCTCTGCAAAGAAATTGAAAGTTTGAGTGAAGAAATAGAAGGTATAAAAAAGAGCCAAATGGAAATTTTATAAGTGAAAATACAATAACTACAATTAAAAACTCTGTTCAGGCCAGGCATGGTGACTCATGCCTGTAATCCCAGCACTTTGGGAGGTCAAGGCGGGTGAATCATGAGGTCAGGAGATTGAGACCATCCTGACCGACATGGTGAAACCCCATCTCTACTAAAAATACAAAAATTAGCCAGGCGTGGTGGCGCGTGCCTGTAGTCCCGGCTACTCAGGAGGCTGAGGCAGGAGAACTGCTTGAACCCTGGAGGCAGAGGCTACAGTGAGCCGAGATCACACCACTGCACTCCAGCCTGGGTGACGGAGCAAGACTCCATCTCAAAAAACAACAACAACAACAAAAAAAAACACTCCGTTCAGCAGAATAGATGGGACAGAGGAAAGAATCAGTGAACTGGAAAATTGAGCAATAGCAGTTACTTAATCTGAACAACAGCGATGAAAAAAAAAAAAAAAAAAAGAATAGTCCTTGGGACTATAACAACAGATCTACCATTTGTGTCTTCAGAGTCTCAGGAAAAGAGGAAGAGGACAGGGCTAGAAAAAGTACTCAAAGAAATAATGGCTGAAAACTCTTCATATTTGGCAAACTGAGTTACCCTCACACAGGTTAAACACAAAGAAATCCACACTGAGACACATCATAGTCAAACTTCTTAACACTAAAGATAAAGAAAAATCTTGAAAGAAGCAAGAGAGACATAACACCTTACCAACAGGGAAAAAAACAATTTGAACAACAGCATATTTCTCATCAGAAAATACAAGAAGGAAATGGCAGGGAATTTTTTTTTTTTTTTTTTTTTGAGACGGAGTCTGGCTCTGTCGCCCAGGCTGGAGTGCAGTGGCCGGATCTCAGCTCACTGCAAGCTCCGCCTCCCGGGTTTACGCCATTCTCCTGCCTCAGCCTCCCCAGTAGTTGGGACTACAGGCGCCCGCCACCTCGCCCGGCTAGTTTTTTTGTATTTTTTAGTAGAGACGGGGTTTCACCGTGTTAGCCAGGATGGTCTCGGCAGGGAATTTTTTGCATGCTGAAATAAAATAACTGTCAGCCAGCCTAGAATCCTATATCTAGTCAAAATATCCCTCAACAATTAAGGGAAATTCAGCCGGGCACGGTGGCTCATGCCTGTAATCCCAGCACCTTGGGAGGCCAAGTTGGGTAGATCACTTGAGGTCGGGAGTTTGAGACCAGTCTGACCAACATGGTGAAACCCCATCTCTAGTAAAAAATACAAAAATTAGCCGGACTTGGTGGTGGGCAACTGTAATCCAAGCTACTTGGGAGGCTGAGGCAGGAGAATTGCTTCAACCCAGGAGGCAGAGGTTGCAGTGAGCTGAGATCACACCATTGCACTCCAGCCTGGGCAACAAAAGTGAAATTCCATCTCTAAATAAATAAATAAAGAGAAACTTGAGACTTTCTCAGATAAAAGAAAATGAAGACAACTTATCATTAGCTGATCTACCCAAAAAGAATGGTGAAAGGAGGTTCTCTAAACAGGAAGAAATCAATAAAAGATGGAATCTTGAAAGGAAAGAATAAAAAACACAGTAAACAAAAATACAGATAAATAGAGTAAATATTCATTTTCCTCTGCCTTTTGTAAGTTATAATAGATAATTGAAGCAAATATTTAACACCAAGGCCAGGCACAATGGCTCACACCTGTAATCCCAGAATTTTGGGAGGCCAGGGTGAGAAGATCACTTGAGCCCAGCAGATCAAGACCGGCCTGGAGAACATAGTGAGACCCCATTTCTACAAGAATAATAATAATAATAATTTAATTTAAAAAAATAAATTTTAACACTGAGTGGTTCTAAAAGTATGCAAAGAAAATATTTAGGATATTTTTAAATGGAGGAGGTTAAATTTTAGCTCTTTTATAGGGAGCTAAAATTTCCACGTTTCCCTCAAATGGAAAAATGATAACACCAGTAGAAGTTTTAATAGTGTGGCCAGGTGCGGTGGCTCACTCCTGTAATCCCAGCATTTTGGGAGGCCAAGGTGGGTGGATCACCTGAGGTCAGGAGTTTGAGACCAGCCTGGCGAACATGGCAAAGCTCTGTCTCTACTAAAAATACAAAAAAAATAGCCAGGTGTAGGGGCACACGCCTGTAATCCCAGCTACTCGGGAGGCTGAGGCAGGAGAATCACTTGAACCTGGGAGACAGAGGTTGCAATGAGCCAAGATCATGCCACTGCACTCTAGCCTGGGAGACAGAGTGTGACTCATCTCAAAAAAAAAAAAAAAAAAAGTTTTAATAGTGTAAAACTAATCATTTAAAAAGCTACACAAAGAGATATACTCAGAAGCACTATAGATAAACCAAAGTGGAATTTGAAAAGCATTCCCATCTCAACAACTGATAAAGCAAGTAAACAGAAAACTAGCAAGGATACTCTACAATACCACCACCAATCAACAGGATCTAATTGACATCTAGGGAACACTCCACCTAACAGCAGAATACACATTCTTTTCAAGTATCCACAGAATATATACCAAGATAGACCATATGCTAGGTCATAAACCACAATCAATTTAAAATCACTGAAATCATATACATTGTGTTCTCTGATCACAGTGAAATCAAACCAGAAATCAAAAGTGGAAGGATAGCTGGCTGGCAAGATGGCTGAATAGGAACAGCTCTGGTCTGCAGTTCCCAGCAAGATCAACACAGAAGATAGGTGATTTTTGCATTTCCAACTAAGGTACCTGACTCATCTCACTGGGGCTGGTTAGACAATGTGTGCTGCCCACAGAGGGCGAGCCAAAGCAAGGTGGGATGGCGCATCACCTGGAAGCACAAGGGGTGGCAGAACTCCCTCCCCTGGCCAAGGGAAGCCATGAGGGACTGTGCCGTGAGGTATGGTGCACTCTGGCCCGGATACTATGTTTTTCCCACAGTCTTCACAACCCACAGACCAGAAGATTCCCTAGGGTGCCTACAACACCGGGGCCCAGGGTTTCAAGCACAAATCTGGATGGCCATTTAGGCAGACACTGAGCTAGCTAGCTGCAGAAGTGTTTTTTCATACCCCCGTGGCACTGGAATACCAGCGAGACAGAACCGTTCACTCCCCTGGAAAGGGGACTGAAGCCAGGGAGCCAAGTGGTCTAGCTCAGCAGATCCCACCCCTATGGAACCCAGCAAGCTAAGATCCACTGGCTTGAAATTCTCGCTGCCAGCACAGCAGTCTGAAGTCGACCTGGGATGCTTGACCTTGGTGGGGGAAGGGTCCACCATTACTGAGGCTTGAGTAGGTGGTTTTCCCCTCACAGTGTAAACAAAGCCACCAGGAAGTTTAAACTGGGCAGGGCCCACTGTAGCTCAGCAAAGCCACTGTAGCCAGACTGACTCTCTAGATTCCTCCTCTCTGGGCAGGGCATCTCTGAAAGAAAGGCGGCAGCCCCAGTCAGGGGCTTATAGATAAAACACCCATCTCCCTGGGACAGAGCACCTGGGGAAGGCGTGGCTGTGGGCACAGCTTCAGCAGACTTAAACATTCCTGCCTGCTGGCTCTGAAGAGAACAGTGGATCGCCCAGCACAGCGCTCGAGCTCTGCTAAGGGACAGACTGCCTCCTCAAGTGGGTTCCTGACCCCCATACCTCCTGACTGGGAGACACCTCCCAGCAGGGGTCGACAGACACCTCATACAGAAGAGCTCTGACTGGCATTTGGCAGGTGCCCCTCTTGGATGAAGCTTCCAGAGGAAGAAACAGGCAGCAATCTCTGCTGTTCTGCAGCCTCCGCTGGTGATACCCAGACAAACACAGTCTAGAGTGAACCTCCAGCAAACTCCAGCAGACCTGCAGCAGAGGGACCTGACTGTTAGAAGGAAAACTAACAGAAAGGAATAGCATCAACATTAACAAAAAGGATGTCCACACAGAAACCCCATCTGAAGGTCACCAACATCAAAGACCAAAGGTAAATAAATCCACAAAGAGGAGGAAAAAGCACAAAAAGGCTGAAAATTCCAAAAAACGAGAATGCCTTTTCTTCTCCAAAGGATCACAACTTGCCAGCAAAGGAACAAAACTGGACAGAGTGAGTTTGACAAATTGACAGTATTAGGCTACAAAAGGTGGGTAATAACAAACTCCTCTGAGCTAAAGGAGGATGTTCTAACCCAATGCAAGGAAGCTAAGAACCTTGAAAAACGGTTAGAGGAATTGCTAACTAGAATAACCAGTTTAGAGAAGAACATAAATAACCTAATTGAACTGAAAAACACAGCATGAGCACTCTGTGAAGCATACACAAGTATCCATAGCTGAATTGATCAAGCAGAAGAAAGATATCAGAGATTGAATATCAACATAATGAAATAAAGCATGAAGACAAGATCAGAGAAAACAAATTGAAACAACAAACAAAGCCTCCAAGAAATATAGGACTACGTGAAAAGACCAAACCTATGTTTCATTGGTGTACCTGAAAGTGACGGGGAGAATGGAACCAAGTTGGAAAACACTCTTCAGGATATTATCCAGGAGAACTTCCCCAACCTAGCAAGACAGGCCAACATTCACATTCAGGAAACACAGATAATACCACAAAGATACTCCTTGAGAAGAGCAACCCTAAGACACATATACGTCAGATTCACCAAGGTTGAAATGAAGGAAAAAATGTTAAAGGCAGCCAGAGAGAAAGGTCGGGTTACCCACAAAGGGAAGCCCATCAGACTAACAGTGGATCTCTTGGTACAAACCCTATAAGCCAGAAGAGAGTGGGGACCAATATTCAACATTCTTTTTTTTTTTAATTTTATTTTTTATTATTATACTTTAAGTTCTAGGGTACATCTGCATAACGTGCAGGTTTGTTACATATGTATACTTGTGCCATGTTGGTGTGCTGCACCCATCAACTCATCAGCACCCATCAACTCGTCATTTACATCAGGTGTAACTCCCAATGCAATCCTTCCCCCCTTCCCCCTCCCCATGATAGGCCCCGGAGCATGATGTTCCCCTTCCTGAGTCCAAGTGATCTCATTGTTCAGTTCCCACCTATGAGTGAGAATATGCGGTGTTTGGTTTTCTGTTCTTGCGATAGTTTGCTGAGAATGATGGTTTCCAGCTGCATCCATGTCCCTGCAAAGGACACAAACTCATCCTTTTTTATGGCTGCATAGTATTCCATGGTGTATATGTGCCACATTTTCTCAATCCAGTCTGTCACTAATGGACATTTGGCTTGATTCCAAGTCTTTGCTATTGTGAATAGTGCCGCAATAAACATACGTGTGCATATGTCTTTATAGCAGCATGATTTATAATCCTTTGGGTATATACCCAGTAATGGGATGGCTCGGTCATATGGTACTTCTAGTTCTAGATCCTTGAGGAATCGCCATACTGTTTTCCATAATGGTTGAACTAGTTTACAATCCCACCAACAGTGTAAACGTGTTCCTATTTCTCCACATCCTCTCCAGCACCTGTTGTTTCCTGACTTTTTAATGATTGCCATTCTAACTGGTGTGAGACGGTATCTCATTGTGGTTTTGATTTGCATTTCTCTGATGGCCAGTGATGATGAGCATTTTTTCATGTGTCTGTTGGCTGTATGAATGTCTTCTTTTGAGAAGTGTCTGTTCATATCCTTTGCCCACTTTTTGATGGGGTTGTTGGTTTTTTTCTTGTAAATTTGTTTGAGTTTTTTGTGGGTTCTGGATATTAGCCCTTTGTCAGATGAGTAGATTGCAAAAATTTTCTCCCATTCTGTAGGTTACCTGTTCACTCTGATGGTAGTTTGTTTTGCTGTGCAGAAGCTCTTTAGTTTAATTAGATCCCATTTGTCAATTTTGGCTTTTGTTGCCGTTGCTTTTGGTGTTTTAGACATGAAGTCCTTGCCCATGCCTATGTCCTGAATGGTATTACCTAGGTTTTTTTCTAGGGTTTTTATGGTATTAGGTCTAACATTTAA